>NW_010509900.1:23749-54361 GCF_000687285.1 Phaethon lepturus
TTACAATGTAGAGCAGGAATGAGGCAGTGTGGAACAGAGAGTGGTGCTTGTGGGGTGCTTCAGTAAAGGTGTCTGGGAGATGGGGAAAGGTCTGATAAAGGATGTCAGGGATTTATAATAACACAGAGGGTGGAAAGTATACATTAAGATGGGGAAGAAAAGCATGAAGGCCTCATGCCTTTATGGCTATGCATTTGGGTCAGCACAGTCATGACATCTACATCCCATACTGATCAGGTACTATTTGTTGCTGTTTATACTGGGGCAAATAGAATTTGTGGGTTCTTATTATATAGGTTTCAGACATCAGAAAGTGTAACACTAAAGTCATGTTTTTGACCTAGAAATTTATGCCATTTAGTCTATTTTTCAGAAGGATAAGACACAAAGTCTGTCACTGTGTCCAAAAAGTAGAAACCCAGGGAAATAATATGCTAGTTTCATGTGCCTTACTTTCTTCTTAGTTTTTTATTGGAAATTAGAAGCTAATTTTATCCCCAGAATAAAGCTGAAATAGATGCACAAAAGGTAGAGTGCATCTTTGTGATAATCTAAGTCCAGTAGTTAAGTATTACTGTGTTCATAAACCATGTGCTCAGCTGATGACTAAAGGTGTCCTTAGGTGTCTATGCTTCCTTGAGGAAATAGGTAAAAACAATATTTACTCTTGCACTTCTGAACTACTTGGTGCGCATGCTTGTGCCTGTGCCTTGATGTTATTCTCCTTTTAACGTGCCTCCCGGTCCCAGTCGTTTGAGTCTTTGAATGAAAACTGTATTAGAAGAACAGCTGGAGGCTTTGTTTTGTGTTTTTTTTTGTTTCAGTATTGCAGAGAAATGCTCAGCAAAGTTGCAGCCACTTTATTATCTCTAGCAGATGTTGTCTACTTGATGACCCTTCAGCTCAGGTCTTAGATTTCCAGCTGAGCATTTCCAGGGACTTTTCATTGAGGTTGCTGACTGAGGTCTGTGAATCTGGAGGGCGTGGTGGTGCACGCGTGCGAGTGTGCACACACTTAATTCTTCCTCGTTTGGGTGGGAGCCCTCTATGCCTGGCTCAGTATTGTGAATTCTGTTGTCTGCTGTGTCTTAAGTGTTGTGGTTCTGGTATAGACCTAGCTCTCAAGCACATGTAGTCTGCATACAGTTTGGAGCCGTTAAGTGTGAGTAATATAGGACTTGTGTTAAATTGTATAAACTATTAAGACTCAGTATCTTCTGTGTGTTTACAGTGAAAAATAAGATAAAATATCGAGCCAGTGCCTGCATTAAAATACAAAAGACTATTCGTATGTGGCTTTGCAAGAGAAAGCACAAACCACGGTAAGAGGATATTCCTTGGTTGAAGAAAATTGGTTTTTAATAATATTTTCTTGTGAATGTAAAGAGGAGATTTACGATGCTTAACTAAATAAATCTGAAGTCATAGAATGATGCTAAGTATGACAGAAAGAGACTGAGAAGTGCCATGTTCCTCCTCTTTTTCCCAAGGATGAATAGACTAAATCTGAACCTTTTCCTAAGAGATATTTGTTTAGCTCTTTGTTCCTAAAATCCTTCAGTGATAGCCTACTTATTAGAAATCCTTAGTTAAGTCTCTCTAAATGAAATGTAAGCTCATTCATTTTTGTCCTTTACTCATTCACAACTTCCTTTATAGGCCCCCTTTCTTTTTTTATCTTAAAAATAATTGTGTTCTGTATGTCTTGTCTCTTCTTGAAATTAAGTAATTCCATTAACTTTAATCTGACTATACATGGAATACTGGTGGAAAAACCATCAGCTCTGCTGACACCTTTTTGTTCTTTGATAGAGATTCAACAATATGTTCTTTAATAGTGGGGTTCTTATAAAATGTTTTCTTTTACATCCTTGTATATTTTGTTTTATAAATATGTACTTTAAATATATATAAAAATATAGATAAAATACCCTGTTTCATTTTTTACCTTGACATTTCTGACCATGTCCCTGTATTTTTAAGCTGTTCTGTACATATCTTTAATGATTTGATTTCTTTTCTACTGTTTGTGTGGTGTTTTTCTGAATCCTGGTTCAGTGATTTCTTCTTAGGAAGACTGTCTCTGCAGAGTTGTATCTTGTATGTGTGGCCTTCAGAATTCGTTCCTTAAAAAGCTCCAAGTTTTCCTGGACTCTTCTTTTCCCTGGACTTTTTTTTTTTTTCTCTCTATGAGGTCTAATGACTGTGTTATGTTCTGTGCTGTGTAGTTAATTTTTATCTGATTCAGTCCTGTTACTGCTCTTGGAGTAAGTGGCACAACTCAACCTTTATCGACTCCAGTCAAAATCCTCTAGTGGATACTAATGATTTGTTATTTAAAAAAACAAAACCCACATTAATTCTCAAAATAAAAATACATTTTTCCATTTTGAGTCACTGTCTGCTAATCAGTTTTAATTATTGTTTGCAAAAGGCTCCATTGTTTAGTTACTTCATGTGATAGTGTTTAAATTTCAAAAGAAGAGAGTGAGTTTTATCAGAAAGCATAACTTGCCTTCCATATCTACCTCTTTACAGTGAGTGATTAATGGTAGTTTTAAAAATATCACCTTGTAAAAACATCTCAAGATCCAAACAAACTGTCTTACCTTCACAGCATTGATGGTCTGATAAAAGTGCGCACGCTGAAGAAGAGACTTGATAGATTTAATGAAGTAGTAAGTGCTCTGAAGGAGGGGAAGGCAGAGACAAGCAAGCAGGTGAAGGAGCTGGAGTATTCTATTGATGCTTTGATGACCAAAATTAAGGTATGATAATAATCAGAGAAATAGTTTCGTACTAGTGGAATCTTTTTTAAAAAAAAATCTAAAGTAGAAGGCACATGTATTTTTCTTAATAGAAAAGACATTTTAATATAGAGGTCTTAATTTTCAGAGGCACTGGGTAAATCCTGTTTAAAACTGTTTGTGAATGTAACCGAAGTGAATCCTGAAACTGGGTGCATATGTCTAGACTTTGGTATTATCTGTGTTTCAAAATTGACACTGGAGAATTTAAAGCAAAAACGGATGTTGATATTGTGAGACAAGTGTTGTTAACAATTTCTTTGTTGCTTTTATTATTGGAATAGTGCATATTAGCAATGTTTTAAATTAATAAGGACTGAAACATACAAGCGTTTTTCACAGAGTGAAGAGATACACATTCCAGTTACGAGGTTTTTTTCAGACTTGGTAGTAAAGAGGTTCAGCTTGCTGATTTTGCTTCAGGGTCTATAGTTCTCAGTTTCTTACTACAGAAGCATACAGGCAAAATGGAAGCACACCAGAATTTATTAATGTTAGAAAAAATTCGATGCGTGGAATTTTTGTTTCATGCAATGCTATAGCTTTCTCGGTGTTCTGTATTAAGACTTTTGTGTTTAAAGTCAGAGTGGAAAAGATGATAGAGTTAACCTGTCAGTTTAGAGTTCTCTTTTCCATAAAAATAAGATAATTTGACTATCGTAATGATATACACTCAGCAGCGGTCTGCAAACACCTGCAGTTTTATTGGTATACATCAATGTGAATTTTAAAACAAAAGGAAATTGTAGCAGTCAATGAGGTTTGAAAACATATGTAGCAAAGCCAATATTTTTTTCGGTATTTTCAACCTGTTATCTGCTGCTAATACCTTTTTTAAAAAGTTAGTCACAGCATGATTCAGTACTTTTTCTGAGTGCTAGCACACACAGTAAGAGAAACTATTCTGTGCTATGACAGAAAGGGAAGAACTGTAAATAACCACTATAAGAAGCCAAGAACACGACACAAAATGCACATAGGAGGCCCTTAGTATTCATCTTAGGATGTTAAGAATTAATTTCTGTTGCTTAAAACTGCAAGGTTTAAAAAATGAAGGCATGTTTTAAAGAGAAGTCATGTTTAATTTCAGTGATAGAACGGAGGTTACTTTGTATGGTTTTACATGAAAGAGAAGAGTAATGGATCCCCAGGATTTTAGGAAGGAAGGGAAGGATGTGCTCAAGCTCTCTTACCCTGAAGTGTATACATAATTTAATTAGACTGCTCAATGATCTCATTTCACTTAATATTTTCTCAATATACATTTTTAAAAAGTGAAGTACAAATGTAAAAGAATATAATCCCCTCTTATTATTTCATTTTGCAGACCACTATAATGACTAGGGAACAGATACAGAAAGAATATGATGCTCTAGTTAGAAGCTCAGAGCAGCTTCTGAGTGCACTGCAGAAGAAGAAACAGCAAGAGGAGGAAGCAGAGAGGCTACGACGCATCCAGGAGGAGATGGAAAAAGAAAGAAAGAGACGTGAAGAGGAAGAACAACAACGAAGGAAAGAAGAAGAGGAAAGACGTCTGTGAGTCTTGAAAAAGTTGCTGGTTATAAAATGAGAAGAAAATAGGAAAGGCACTTCAATGAGGTCGTTTTTAATACTCCTATGCTTAAGGAGAGTCACTTGGATTGTAGTCCTGGTGTGCTCTGCAGTGTTAAAACATTTCCTTTCCCAGTGATTTATAAAGGTAAGTGTAGTCAGAATAGAGTATGGAAGAAATGATATGGTGCAGCTGGAAATACAGATGGACTTGGAAAGTTTCTTGACTTTACATGTAGTGTCCTGTCATCTGGACTGTACTGACTTACAGATTACCATTCTTCTTACCATAGTTTTATAGAAGATGCTTTCCTGTCTCTTGTTCGCTTGGCATCATCATAACATGTTTTTGTTTTCTCCTCTTGTAATAGGAAATCTGAGATTGAAGCAAAGAGAAAACAGGAGGAAGAAGAGAGGAAAAAGAGGGAAGAGGAAGAAAAGCGTATTCAGGTTAGTGTTTTAGCTATGTGTGGGTTTTGTTTTTGTGTTTTGGGGTTTTTATTAAATCTTTTTCACAGCTTAGGTTCTCCACTGGGTCTAACAGCTTCATTTTATACAAATGTGTCTGAGAGTCATTCAGCAGTGTTGTTTTTGTAGTAAATGTAAGGTGAAAACCATGATTAGGGCATCTGAAGACAGATCACCTACTTCTAGTCCACATGCAAGTTCAGGTCTTCTGAGTAGAGGTGCATTTATTTTTAAAGGGGTTTTAAAGTTTTTTTAAAGTTAAAAATACACAATGCTGGAGAATCCTAGTTCAGCCTTTGAAGTTTTTGCAGATGTTCCATGTCAGGCAAGTTTGTCACTCTCTTACTAGAAGTCACATCAGGACTCAGGCTGTGTCATATAACAGCTTAACTGTAAACACTTTCAGAATATTGGTAATAAAGAGAGGAGACAGGACTAGTATCTAGTAGCCCCTTTGAATACATTCATGTAGAATAAATATATACAGTTCAAACCCTGCTCCTCCACCCCTCCCCCTTGAGTCCTGACACTTCTTACTGTGAACCCATCATGAACTCTCACTCTGAGGTGTGTTTGGTCCCTATACCCTTGTTTTCCTGTTGTCTTGAAGGTTGCCTGGGCAGTCTCAGAGGGAAAAAGCTTCTCTGTAGGGGTAGTTGTAGCAAGTGCAGGGCTGGGGTCACTGGTGTTTTTAGACCCTTTTAAGCCCTGTCCACGATTAATCAGAAGCAGAATTTTTTGCCTGTATCTTGTTATCCCTGGAGTTAGCCTAGCACTGCTTACCCTTCTTACTTCTACATACTCTTTTCTATCACCACACCTTTGTTTTTAATAACCAAGACACTGGAACTAACAAAGAAATTACAACTTAACTTTGATGACAAATTAATCTTTCCTTTGTTACTGTATTTAATAAGCGCTACCAGCTTGATGAAGTTAAATATAAAAAGAGTAAGCTGCTATTTGTCTAGTCTCTAAATTATTGCTTGGAGATCATTGCAGGTGTGCCTAGTGTTTTGTGAGAAAGTCATGGGATAAGTTTCCATTCAGGGGTGGTTTAAATGGATTAAATTTTGTCCACTGAGGAAGTGAGATGGCCTGTTGCCAGAAGGTTTAAAAACTTGGTCTGCCAGCACTCGAGCATCTCTAGGGATTGTCTTTATTCATGTTTTTTTGTTTCTGAGATGTGGATATCTGCAATGCAGAATGTAATTTACACTTTTACTTTGAAACACTGAGTTTGGATACAAAGCAGATACCTAATCCAGCAGGGTGTTTGTTTCTTCTACATACAGTTAATTGCTTATTCTCTCTCCTGGTGGTTGTTACTATCAGCTAATCTAAGGTGGGATTCATAGGGTAAAGTCACTGGTGTTATTGCACTGATTTAGTGGTGCAAATTCACGATGATGAGTGGGAAGTGATGTTGTCTCCTTTGACTTTTGGGCACCAAGAAGGGCACTGCTACAACTTGGCGTGTATGACTTTCAGAAGTATGAACTGGATGGTTGCATTTTACTGTGTGTGCAAGACCTTTTATTAAATAAAGATGGTAAACTTGTATCATAGTTTTGCTCTGCAGAGGCAGTGTATCTGGATTGCTTCTGCATTGCAGTAAGTTGAAATTTTACCATTTGCTTAAATTCAATTGGATTCAGGTCCACGGAGGATTCCAGTGTTTGTCTTGATCCCTTTTGTAAATGAACCACGGACTTATATGCAAATCAATGCCTATTACAAAGTTCTATAATGCCAAGCGCAGAATATCAAGGGAGTATTGTGTTAGTGCTGTGGAGGAGTAATCATATTGCTCTGTATCATCTGAGTTTTAATGATTCTAAAAACTTTTGAAGTCTAATTTTCATAATAGCTAACAAAGATGTCGTGTTTTTAAATAAGGAATAATCGATTAGCACTTCAATTTGAAAAGGTAATACAAGTGGTGGACAATAATGATTTGATAAACTATATGACAAGCAAGATGCAACCTGTAGCTGTTTTGATTTTCCTGGGTCAAACTAATGCTATTACTCTTTCAGTTCTGTAAATTTTGCATGTTTAGAAAGCTATAAATATACTACTTGGCATATTTTACTAATAATTTTTATTATGGAGCATTTTGGTTTTGATTGCATAAAGTTAAAGGTGTGTTTTTATAAAACAGGCTGAAATTGAGGCTCAGCTAGCTAGAGAACGAGAAGAGGAAACCCAGCACCAGGCAGTGCTTGAACAGGAACGTCGTGATCGTGAACTTGCAATGAGAATTGCCCAGAGTGAGGCAGAACTCATCAGTGATGAGGCTCAGCTTGATTTAGGACTGCGCAGGTATGTGGTTAAGTAGTAAAATTTCTCTTCTTTTATGTGTGTCATCTTCCTATCCTGATCCCTTTGGGAAGACTACACTCTTGTTGGTTTTATGTCTTTTTCTATTAGTAAAATGGATCTGTCAAGTCAGTGTGTTGCAATATTTTTCAAATTAACTTGTGAAATTTGTTAGAAATAGACTGCTTTTGCTTAAAGACTTTCTTCATTTTGCGTCTTGCTACATCAGTAACTTAGTAGGTGCTTGTGAATATGACTGCGGTTCCCTTACTCTTTTTTGAGTTCTGGCGCAAGGATGGCAACCAGTTTAAATTATGATTTTTCGGACTCATTTAAAGTAGTGAATGGAATTTCTTCAGTGGTAAGTAGCAATAAAATACACCCTTTCTGGTACTTGAAAATTCCTGTAGTATAGCATGAATTTATGTGTGGGTTTGTTTTTTAACAAGAATCCTTCTTTAAATGCAGAAATAGTAGTTATTTCTGGTTTGTTTTTTTAACAAGAAGCCCTCTTTAAATGCAGAAATAGTAGTCATTTCTGTGTCCTGACTGGTAAGTTTTTTTGAAGTGGAACGAATTTATTTAATGTAGATGACTTTGAAAATTAAATGTTGTCTTAAACGTTTTGTTTTGTTTGAACTTTTTGATGTGTCACAAGAAGTGCTTGGCTTTCGGTACACAGGTCCACACTGCCTGCAAAGCAAGAGCTTTTCCTGTGCAAAGGGTGATGCCTTAGAGGCGACTTGGAAATTCCAGTAAAAATGGTGCTTATTGGTCAAATTGCATAAAGGGACCTGTGAAGCGTTTCCATGGAGTTTCAAGCTCCCAGATATGTTCTCTTTGCTACTGAAATTTTATCTAGATGTATACTTTTTTTTTAGTAAGTGTATACCAATGTGAGATATCTAGGTAATTTTTTTGTCATGTACGATACTGATTTTTGGACACTTTCACTAAAATTATTGTGATTTTACCTCAGTTAAACAATAGCTGTCATACTGTCTCAGATAAGACTTTAACATGCTCACTTGGATGTCCAAGTGCTTCACAGACAGCATTCTGGAGATTTTCGTGCTTTCCTTGTGTGGATTTTGGTGCGATACTTTGACGGTAAACCTAAAGTCGTTCTAATGTTGCAACCTGGCAAACTTCTAAATACGAAAGAAGGGAGGCTCAGAGAAGTCAATAACTTTTCTGTCAGTGAAGCTCTAATCTCCACGGTGTTTCCCACTGCTCATGGGTGATCCTGGTATTTGTCTTCCTTCTGTAGTCCTGGAATGGACAACGAACTACCCATCCTGATAGTTATGACTTCCAGCTTCTCTCCTCTGTGCAGCTAGTGGTAGGAATGAAGACTCTTTTCTGAATGATTGGAAAGTGCAGAATGGTGTGAACAAATTAACGTAGCTATGTAAATGCTTTCTTGAACAAAATAATATATAAATCTAGGAAAAAGTAGTAGAAAGATTTTTTTTTTCTTAAATGAAATTTCTTTTTAGCTCATTAGCAATTTTTTTTCGTTCTGTTTCTGCAGTCTACTTCAGAGAGTTTTAAGCATGTCCAAAAATTGAAGAAAATTCTTTTAATTTCACCATTGATTTGATTTTATTTTGGTTTGTTTGAAAACAGACCAAAACCTTCCCCAGACCTCAGCATCTTCTACTGAAATCCAAGGGTAGATTTCCACATAACTGCAGCAATCACCTTAAAGGTAGAAACTGTGGGAATTCTTCTCTGAAATGAAGACTATTTATTGGTTTGAACACAACATGTAATCTAATAATTTAAACGTAAATAGAATTTAAACATAAATTCTCAGGACTTATTTTAACTGATATCAATTTTACTAAAGTCTAAGGAAGTTACATTCTGCCATCTTCTGGATTCAAGACTTGCATATTACCATATGATACACTGAAATTTATACGACTTTTGTGTACATATATTTCCCTTTTCTCTTAAATTTTGCTGTAGTGAGATAAAGCATTTATCAGTCCATACTGAATTCATGCAGTGTATCGGCTCTACAGTGTTTTCATTCAATTTTGTAAAACATCATTTCATGCTTACACGTTGGCATGAATAAAAGGGTATTTTCCATTGTGCTATACTACCTGTCACGTGAAAATAGTAAGAACAAGGTGATTTTTGTCTGCCACTTCGAAGGGACTCTTGTATTTTGCTCATTTTTAAGGAAAATGTGATACTTAGGTGTTGTCATATTTGAAAGTGAGTAGCCTTCACTTTTACTGCATTTCTCCTCGATAACTTGCTGTATTCACCATTAGTTTTCACAGATATTCAAAGGTTCATAAGTATTAGTAGTTTCTTTGAGAAATATACTCGCTGGCTTCTGTCAAAGAAGAAAGATTATTTGTTCTGGCAGTAATCGAGCATTTTTATGTGCTTATTCTGTGCTGGATATGCTCGGCCTCTCCTAGCTTCACCCAGTTTTATTGCTTGTCCACAATTTGAAAGCATGTGTAATAAAGGATTTACGGACCTAGGGGTAAATTAACAGAACTGCTTAGCACTTGCGTAAAACATTAGTTGAATAATAGATATCTGTTTTCAACTGTGCAACATTTTTAATTTATGTGTCTTATTGAAACACATAGGATAGCATATAGCACCAAAATAAGCTAACCTCAGTGAAGGTGTTGCGAGTATATCTGTGCGTTACGTTGGAACAATCCAAATAAGTTCTTATTTGTAGCATATTCAGTGTTACATGCGTGTGCATGTGGGTCTTCAGTATGGCAGTTAGACTCAATGTCTTTTCACAGCTTGCGTGAAGAAGCTATCTGTCTAGTTCCCAGAGCAGCTATATGAAGATTGCCGTTAATTCTTGTGATACGCTTATGCAGGCATAAAATATACCAGTAGCATGTCTCAAAATCTTTGATTTTGAAAGATGGGGTAGGGGAGAGAAAGAGTGGAGGACGTTTTTACTTGTACAGTTTTTTATGGATTAATTTAACTTTTTAAAATGATATAACACAATTGAATGAGAAAGATGAAGAAAAAAGGTCTATATAATCCTGTTGCTCAGTTAAAAAAAAAATGAAATCATAAGATAATAAATAAGATGTGAGAGAGCAGGAACTACTGTGACCCATCTTTTCCCACTTCAAATTATTAGAAAGGTAGCTAGGAAGTAGTCTATCTAACATAAATATCTTCTATTTGCAGAGCCAATGGAACAAAGCTGCAAATGACTGCGTATGGCTTTTTTTTCCATTTGAATGCTCTAATAAAAAAAAAAGTAACACTAATTAATTCAAAGGAAATTGATATTGTCCTCTTATTTACTAATACCACATAATAATCTTTATAAGTGTGCATCTGTAAACTTTAAATCAGGTTGTAATGCATTATATCCACTACTTTGCTTATATCTAATAAACAAGTTAATAATCTAATATACCTAATAATATCTATTTAAAGATGATTACATAATTAGTGTAAATTTTTTTCACACACCATCCATTTTTCACTGCCTTGTGTGATTTATTGCTCTTTACAGAATCAGGACTGTATATATACATACTAGAATGGAAATTATTTAAAATAATTGTTTTGTGCACTTGAATTAGCTTCAGTTTGGTTGGCAAGAGACTGTCACAGTTATAAAGACTGTCTTCATATTAATACATTTCGTTTACGCTTATTTATCAATTTTCTTATAGGGAACAAATGGCCACAGAAATGTCAGAAATATTGTCTAGGTAGGTGAGAAGACAATACCAAATTAATCAGTCATTTTTATAAAAAGAAATCACAGATTAAATGGATTGAATTATAATGGAATGAAAAATCATGGAATCTGGGTTTTTTTTAAGTGCTAAGGAGATAAGTAAATTACTTCTTTCAGATAAATTTCCTTTATCGACACCTTTTTTCAGCAATTACCTTTCTGGTATTTCAACTGATTATATATATTAAAAAAAGAGAATAGTTCATATATCCTGGTAGTTTCTGTAATTTTGATAATGTTCCTCCAGCTTTCTTCTCTTTTCACCTTCCTTATAATGATAATAGAAAACTAGGCTCCACATCGTTCAAAGGAGGATTTCTACAGATTCAAGACAGAGTTAATGAAGTTATTTAATGTTAATGTAACTGCTAGTGCTTTTAATAAGAAAAAATTCCATTTAAAATTTCCTTCAAATAAAAGCAGTTTTGAAAATTGCGATGTTAAAGGCATATTAAAACCCCTCTTAAGATATCTAAACAAAGTCCCCTTCTGAGATTTCATGAATGCTCATGCAAGGTTTTATGCAGGAGGAAAGGAGAATGCAGGTTTAGATCTGAATACAATTCTACTGCAACAGTCTCGTGGTAGTTTGTGTCAGATACTCATTCTCTGTTGAAAGAAATTGTTATATTGTCTTCATATTAGTGAGTATTTAAGAAATGTTTTGTGCAACTTGAGGACAAAAATAATCTTTTGACATTCGTTTTCTGAAACTTACATAAGAAGCGAAATTGTTTAGGGTTTTAAAAAGCAAGTCTGTTGTTAAACAAGCCACTATGTTGTGTATATATAATCTGAGATGATCTGTCTCACGTGATTGATGGTTTTTCTAGTTTTAGCATTGGTAATTGGGAACACAGCTGTTAATGAAATTTGTTTCTTGCAGTGGCATTTTAAGAATAGGAGTAAACAATGTATGAATTAAGTTAGCATGTGATTTTAGGTGGCTAAATTGTATTGCATATATTGACATAGTTCCAATGACAATAGCAAGTTGTTAAGGTGCAAAAAAAAAATCACAAAACTTTGGGGCAAAATGAGAGGCTCTGTGTTTTGATTGAATTAAAAATGCAGCACTTACTACTCCATGTTTGCTTAACTATATTTTTTTCACTTTTCATATACTAGAAACTCTTGACTTGAGACTGATTTTTCTTAAGTCTGAAAATGCTGTTTATGATACATAGCTTTATTAGATTGGGCGATGAAGACTGGTTGTCAAGTGTGATGCTTCTCTTACTGCCAGGCCGTTACGCTTAAAGTCATGTAGAAAACAAAAGAGTGATCTGCAGAGTGCGGAGTAGTACGGTAATGGAAAGGCTAAGCCGTTCAATTGGATTAGCATTCTTAAAGATTACTAGTTTAACCAGAGATTTTACAGCCTAGTTCTGCTGCTCTAAATTATGTAGCAAACTCTTAGAGTGGTGGGTAGTGTTGCTAAATAAGGAAAATCCTTAGGATTTGTCAAATTGGGTTCAAGAAGGTTAGACACCAGGCAGCGGAAATTACGTTTAGCAGCAATCCTTTAATGTCCTACAGGTATGCCAATGATAACAAAACATTTAAAATACATATTTTGAAGGGGGCTGTCTGGCTGATTTGTTTTTACAGTTAGGAGTAGTGCTAAGGATGAGGAAAAGTTCCTATCCCTTAGCCATGATCACAAGTCACAGAGGTAACGTTGTGTCAGACTTCTCACATACCGTACCTGGAAGCTGTGTGTTGACTCAGAACAGTAGTATGAGTAGGCATAATTAAGATGCTGCTGCAGTAAACAGTATGATTCTGTAGTTCTAATTACATTTGAAGAGGTGGTTCAGTTGCTGTTAGGAAGAACATTTGGTGAAACAGATTGTTTTGTTCCATGAAACTTAAAAATAAATTGCATTTGTTATCTCTGTTTTCAGAACTGCTATATTTATGTAGAGAATTTTTTCCCAGAAAATGTATTTATGACCTGTTAAGTAAAAAGGAAAAATAAACAACATCAAGCTTCATAGTCCCACATGAGACCTTTATGGAAAAATAAACTTTAAAATAATACTAACAGGATTATAAATACTGTAATAATGTACCAGTCCCACAAAGATACTGCTGCCAAAACAGATTTTCACTGAAAAGTCCTGGTTTCTTCTGTTTTTCTTTCTTTTTAATTTTTGATGTGACATGTTGCATCAAGTATTTGCTACCCTGTAAAGATCTAGTTTCTTCTGAACAAATCGTCTCAGATCCTGAAAGACAATTCAGTTTGCCTCATATTCTCAGTTGTGGCCATTAGCAGAGGTTGATAAAATCATGTGTCTGTTCTTGAATTCTTTAGTGCTTAAAAAGTCTTCTGATTGTCACTGAGTGTTGGAGTGTTTTGAACTTAGTTTATATCCAAATAATCCATGGGAAGTTTGCTGTTCCTAAGGGAGACTTCTTCCACTCCTTATCCATACCATTTTAATGGGAGGGGGAGTATTTTTTTCAGGTTTATCTTTATGCATATGCATGCAATATTTGTTTGTTACATAGATAACCTTATATGTACTGTTAAAGATGATGGAGATTTTAGTAATAATTTCTCACTTGCATTTGCTGTTGACTTCATTGCATACTACCTACACGATGAATATCTTTTGCCTTCGAAAAACACTGTTTCTGGATGAGTCTTTTTTTATACTGCTCAGCCTTTCTTCTAAGAGTGGTCTTTTTTTTGTTGTTATCTCTTAATGATCACCCCTCGCCAACGAATAAGAATTGCTGTTCTCAGGCAACTACTATAGAATTAATATAGAATTAATTCGATTTCTTCTCTCAAATTAGACTTTTGCCAAAGGCATGGAATGTTTTTTCTAGTCTTGGAACAAGGATTTTGTCCTAAGCCAGTTTTAAACAGCAGAGGAAATGCCTTTTCTCCCTTCTCCTTGCCTACTTCAGAAATATTTTTTCCTCCTCTGTTTTTCCATTGCAATTAAAGATGTGTATGGCCATGCTTTCTTGTCTGTATTCTGTATCTTGACTGGTACCAAGAAAAATGTACATCAGCGTGGGATGAGGTACAAATAAATAGAATACGTGTCTTTTCACACATAAGCGCTAACTATTAATGACAATTCCTGTGAATCCTAGGCAACTGATCAGATTATTATATGATTTTGGACAGAAATGATGCTTTCACTTTTTCTTAATCAATTCAGCATCTTGAAAATGATACGGTACTTTGCTTTTGAATTCAGTTCCTCTGCTGCTGTTTTTCATTGTAATAAGTGTGCTGCAGTGTTGATTGTGGGATCTGTTCCTCCTCTTGTAACAATTCCTGTTTTGTACTTGAAAAAATATATATTATTTTTTAATAATTGTAGGGGTCCTTCAGTTCAAGCCACGAAAGCTGCTGCTGGTACTAGGAAGCATGATCTCAGTAAGTGGAAATATGCAGAGCTCCGCGATACAATCAATACCTCCTGTGGTAAGTTGGTGTTTTTTTTTTTCTGATGTGAGAAAGAAGTAAAGTTGTGGTTCTACGAAAAGTGTTACTTTTTTCCTATGATGAAGATAAAAACTTGCTTATGAACTTATTCAGGCTTGAATGAATGTCAAATTAATTTTAAAAAGTTCTGTCAGAAGAGAACAGCAAACTAAGCTTTATTCATATTGAGGAAACAGAATTCCCTTTGTTACCTCCTTTACTGATTATATACTTATGACGTTGAACTGTTTGGGCCATAAGATACATGTTATAATTTCTTGATTAAATTGTCTCACTTCTATGCATTTCTACAAAGGGAGTAATAGTTACTGTGCTTTACCTAGAATTTGTGTGTTGTAAGGATTTTTTTGCTATCACCAAATCAGAAAACAGCAAGTATGTCATGTAAAGCACAGCGTAAAATATTTTCTGTCTTAGATGTTCAGATTATCCTTTAATTTTCAAAATGTGTAACTTCATTTGGGAAGCTCACAGTTGTGACATTATTTACTTTTCCCCTAATGTTATGAAGACAGAAACAGGTAAGAATGATTCCTTTATTAAATATTAGTGTTTCTTCCTGCTTCTGATTGAAAAGCAATCAGATTGAAAGCAGTTGGTTAATTTCTGATTTAAGATAACTCAGAATTTTTTTCCCTGGATGTAGAGATTGGAAACAAACCCATTTTCTCTATTTGTATTTAAAACCCAAAGTTAGCTCCAAATGCTGACTTTCTCTCTATTGTTTTTACATATGCAAGACCAGAGCAATGTTTTCAGCTGAATAGGCATTGCAGTAATACATGGTGCTAATGTATGTTCATCCCTAGTGAAGCCAGTTTGGATACTGTTAGGTGCCTAATGAAAAAGCCTTGCAATCATTCAGTCTCTTAGTATCATGAAATTCAGCAAAATTAAAATATAGTTAACAAAGTGGAAAAAGAACCTAGATCTGAGCAGTCACATTGCTGATTTTCTTCTTTTCAGCTGCAGTTCAGCGGTGAAATTTTATGTTTATTATATTATGTTATAACATACTAGTGTTACAACATGCTCTAAAATTATTTACCTATCAAGATAGAAAAGCATTTCATAAATAATTTTTCTGATTTTTCCCACTCATCCCTTCCTCATTTTTGAGACAGATATTGAACTGTTGGCGGCTTGCAGAGAGGAGTTTCACAGAAGGCTAAAGGTATATCATGCTTGGAAGTCCAAGAATAAGAAACGGAATGCAGAAGCAGAACAGCGTGCTCCCAAATCAGTCACAGACTATGGTGAGGAGAGATAATTTTTTGTTTATAATAAATTTGGTGACAATATTCTAAAGAAAACAGTTCTAGAATGAATTTCGGTTTTGCTAGGTTGAAAGAAATTCTTGGGTTTTTTAAAGAATATTTTTATACTGATTTAAGGTAAATATTTTTAAAAGATAGAACTGGCAAATACTTTGTAGAAAGTAGAATATTTTCAGGAGACCCAAATACGTGTACTGAATAGCTCTCCCTAGAACCTTTTCTTACACCAACTCACATCTGTTAAAAATAGTTCTTGATTTGGTGTTGCAGTTGCTGGCATTTTTGCTACATGCTCAGTGCTGTGCTACTTAAGACTAAGGAAGATAATTTTCCATTTATGAAACTGCTCTTTGTTATTAAGGTTGTTCGTACTAGCTCTGACCTCTGTAATTACAAATGTTGCTTTCTGAGAGTAGTTTGTGATAGTTCAGCACAGAGAATTATACCTAAGGATAGAATAGAGATTCAAAAAATAGTTCTTGCCTAGTCTATCAGAGAATTGCATGTGATTATCTTTTTTTGTGCTATAAAAAAACAAGATTGGAATGAATCATGCTGTTATGTAATACACTGTTACATTTGGTGTCCAGACAAAACAAAAAGTGTTGATGCTAAGGTTTGTTTTTCCCCCCCTCATGCTTTTATCCTTTCTTAAAACACAGGTATATGGACATAGATGCTCTTAAAATGTGCTAATCATTTTCTCATTTATTTTACTGTAAGCCATGTATATTTCAAGTTACGTTTGTTTTTTTTTTTTTTTTTAAATTCTATGACTGTTGATACTGCAATTTTTGATTACGGGATGACAAATTTTGTGTAGTTCCTGCTTTCTCATTAGACTGTCATTCTGCTGATTTCACAGATGGGTATTTATTGTCAAAGCAGTTCACTAATGAGAAAAAGTAACTGCCTTTTAAACTTAAGAAGAAGGTGTAGGAATTACTATGTTTAACACTGCCAGACATGAAAATTAGGTGCCTAGTTCCTGGAGTGATATTTGCAGAGTGGATTTTTCTCTTCCCCTCCTCCTCAAGTGCAGTGATAGTCTGTTATAAAAAGCAATCTAAGAAATAAACAGAATCACAGCAAATGGATATAACAATTTAGTCAGATTTTTCCTGCTGTCTTCTGGTTCCATGATCCTTGTGTTCCTGTATGGACAGCTAATGGGAGAGGGAGAAGAAAGGGAAGATGGATAGAAGATGCTCTCCCCAAAGTTCCATTAGCTTGGGATTAGGGTGTTGTCCTGGGACATGGGGGATACAGGTGCCCCTACTTAGTCTCAGCGTTAATACTTACTCAAAGGTGTCTCCTTCCCCTTGTTTCATTTACTGAGTTATACATCACTTGAGCATTACCTGAGAATCTGAGCTTTTCAGGGAGCTTTGGTACAGATACATGGCAGGTGAAATCTGGACCCCTTGGAAAGATGTTATCAAAGGACGGGTCCTTGTGGCCATGCCTAGTAATGTGGTTTTAAGTGCCTAAGAAAGCTTATGACTGAAACAGCAGGAAAAGGCCTTTGAAGCCCTTCTGCAAAGTGGTAAGTTGCTTTACATTTGAGCTTGCAAATTCTGTCTGGAGCTAAATGGATAAAATAAATATTCATGTACAGTATTGCTAACGGCAAGTATCAAAGAGCAGAAAATATTTGGATTTGTGCAAATAGAGCTTGGAATAGTCATGAGCTCATCACATTCAGTTAGACATTTACAGCATCTTTTCAATGATTTTCATTGCATTTTTTTACTTTTCTTGAAATATGGTTTCATATATCTGAAAAAAAGTTAGAAAGTTGCAGCTCAGAAGAAACTCACTGATAGTAACCTTTAGAGACTCGTGTTAATGTCAGAAGTAATTCTTTCTATTGCAAATAATAATACTACATGGGCATTTCACATCTATGTGTTAAAATGATCTGAGAAGGCAGTAAGAAGGAACTCTGATTTCTTGGGTGTTTAAGTGAAAAGTCTTTCAAGTGTCAGTGGATGTCTGCTTCAAGTGATCTAGTTTCTTCTTTCCGTCTTTTCACTGATGTTCATAGAATTTTACAAGTATCCTTTAATTAATTCATACATTCAGGGAGAAGGTAAACACTGGTTTGTGTATTATTATTGGGCTAGGCAGATTTGGTATTCATAGAAATCTGGAAATTTTTTCCTAGCAGAAATGTAAAAAACTAGAAGTACTACATTAATTAACAAGCAGATCTGTTACAGCAATCTGTACTTAGCATGTATACAACTGAGGTTTTGCAACAGGCATTGCAAATCATTGAAGTAATCAATTAAAAAATGAAATTCTGATGAAAATAGATGCAGTTGGAAACCTATGAAACTTGAGGAAAGGAGACATTCTGTATGTGCCAGTGAGCAGAAAATGAATAGAAATACTTAGCTCAACACCTGTGTTTATTTTGTAACTAGAATTTCTATTTTTCTATCATCAGCACTGGTGAAAAATGTTGCGGTAATGAAACTATAACTTATAAAGGATCAGCACGTTTATGTTTTGTTCAACATGTAATATTTGTTCACAGATTTTGCACCATTTTTGAGCAACTCACGTAAGTGGGGACATGGTTATTTAAGCTAACTTGAAGAATAGGAACACTTGAGAGCTCTATACTAACATTAATGAATCCAGTGTTTTGCTACATGTTTACGTATAGTTCAATTGTTCCAAAACATTCTGTTTACAATTTGGCAATGTTATTCGACTGATGGTAATTAACTGATGGTAAATCCTCTAGTAATTTACAGATGTCCTTTACTGTTTATCTTCATGAGATCCTACCCATTTAAATAGTCATGGGAAGGGAGAACGAAATAACCTTTTGATGTAGGTTATTTGAAGGTATAATCTCGTATTTTTTTCTTCTTTTTTACCTCCCTCCTGCCCTACGCTGGCCCAAGAAACCCTGTGCTTGTTCTAACAGTTTTTACTGGCTGCACATAGCTTTTTGTTGTAGCAAAACTCTGGAATCAACTTAATATAACAGCTGTTTTCCTAGCACACAAACTAACACTCAGGTGATGGTTTCTTTTGAATAAAGAACTACAATTCCATAGCACTGAAAAGTAGAGGTTATACTGGATGTTTAGCATTCCTGTCCTCTAGACTTCTTCATGGATTTAAGTATGTATAGGGGTAGAACTAAGCCTTAGCAATTACCATTGCAGTGCAGAAAGCGTTTGACAATACTAAAGCACTGATCTGCTGTGATAGATGTTCAGACAATTTGCAGAAAATAGAATTCATTTCCTATAAACTGTGTCTTGCTGTAAAATACATGCTTTATCAGAGTTGGTGTATAAAAGTAGCATTCATGTATTAAAATCTGTCTTGTTTTTCTTCTCCTTGTTTATGTAGACATGGAAAAAAATTGGGGGGTGATTTGTATAGGGCATATATTTTTTTATGATTCTGCTCTTCACATTTAGAAAAACTGCTTTTACTGGAATCTAAGTAGAAGAAATTTCAAGGTGCACTTGCTAGTCTATTAGTCTTGTTCGTAACTGTAAAAATACATTGTTAGAAGTGATTGTCATTTTTCATGTTACTAAATTTTAGCTCAAAAATTAGTTTGGATGCTTAATAGACAATGGACAAAAAAGGAATTAACTTTTAATTATTCCCTTTATAGTGAAACATGGGACTGTTAACACTGCTTTTTTTTTTTGTAGAGATGGCATAGATTCACATTCAGAATTTCTTAAACAGGTTATTTGTAACAGTGCTGTTGTAAACCACTAAAACAAGATCAGTAACAAACTTTTGCAGGAGGCAGTCATTATAGGAAATGATCTTGCTTGGAAGAGCACTTACTGTGTCAAACTGATTCCAATGGTGTATACATAACATTAAGAAGGTCAATCAATTGATGAGTTAACATAGAGTATTTGCTTTTATTCAAAAGTTTCTCTCAGAAGTGTGACGTGTGCGGGACTCTGAGGGAGTCCAAAAATGCACATGGGAAATGTTTATCAAAACTATATACGAAGCTTTAAAAGATGTCATAGAACTCTGTCTCCTCTAGAAGTTCGGTCTGTTGATCTTAATGGTTTGAAATAAAGAACTTCTTTAAAAAAGAAAGCAGCCAGAGAGTAGCTCCAATGATGGAGTCTTAGTACACGGAAGTCTAGGCAGGAAGCTATGTTTGGTGGCAGCTTTGTAATATGCAGTATTTGTTGTCCACGTTTCTATTAACAGATTAGTCACTTCTAACATATGACACATGCTTCTATGTTGACTGTCAAAAATCTTCAAGTGGTGCTTTGTATTTTTGTAACTAGAAATGCTTCTTTGCACTGTGGCCCTGTTTTACAAAGAGATGGACTGAACTAGAGCAGTTACTGATTAGTGTTTCTGGTTGGTGAGAAGATGGGGAAGTTTTTCTGGGAACTTCATATGGGAAGTTTTACCTTAAATATTGATTTAAAGCAGGATGCGTTATTTTACTCACTTTGTTTTGTCTAAACATACATGATGCCATTGAGCAACCTGTAGAGCAACATATAGATACAATAGTTAACACGAGCCTTTCCTCACCAGTGTTGTAGCTGTGGTTTTTAAAAGAATACACGTTATATGAGATGGGAATATTTTTTAGGTTTGATGGGACTTCAGATGACCTTGTATTCAGAGAGAATGTCTCAGGTGTTTTGGCGTTTGGTTTGGTTTTGGGTTTTTTTTTGTTTGTTTTTGTTGTTGTGGGTTTTTTTGTTTTGTTTTGGGTTTTGTTGTGGTTTTTTTTTTTTTTTTACTTTGCTGATCAATCAAGCAAGTCATAATATGGCTTTCTTGTTTTCTATTTTGTGTTTGCTTGCTTTTTTGGGGTTTTTTGTATGATAGCTCAACAGAACCCAACAACCCAGCTACCAACCAGACAACGAGAGATTGAAATAAACAGACAACAGCGTTACTTCCGCATTCCCTTCATCCGTCCCGCGGACCAATACAAAGATCCCCAGAACAAGAAGAAGGGTTGGTGGTACGCGCATTTTGATGGGCCATGGATTGCTCGACAAATGGAACTTCATCCTGACAAGGCACCCATTCTCCTTGTAGCGGGTTGGTATTGAAAGCAAAATTCAAATGTTGAAAAGATTCAGAGTTCATAACTAACTTCAGAAAAAGAGGGTGATGAGACAAGTTTCCCAAGTCCTATCCTCTTTTTTTCATTAGCAGTTCTTATCTGGGCAGAAATTAAAGATTTGGGACTGCTGTGGATGGTAGTCAAATGTTATGGAATATCATTTGGAGACGTAGCTGGTCACGTGTTTTACTCGTACATGTACTTTAATCTGGGAAATCATAGACAGAGTGTGAATCCAAATGCAAATGGTTTTATTATGTAGTGTCTTCAGATTATTCACTGTGCTGGAGACAGCATGAAGATAAAACATCACAGCTTATCTGGGAAAGTTCTACTTATCATTGTATTGGCTTTTAGCTAGCTTTGAAAAATTACAGCAGTTTGTATCAAAACAATTTTTGTTGTTGGCCACCTGCCCAGATGGCCAAGAAGGCTGACAGCGTCCTGGTCTGTATCAGGAATAGTGTGGCCAGCAGGAGTAGGGAAGTGATTGTGCCCCTGGACTCGGCACTGGTGAGGCTGCACCTCGAATCCTGTGTTCAGTTTTGGGCCCCTCACTACAAGAAGGATGTTGAGGTGCTGGAGCGTGTCCAGAGATGGGCAACGAAGCTGGTGAGGGGTCTGGAGCACAAGTCTTATGAGTAGCAGCTGAGGGACCTGGGGTTGTTTAGTCTGGAGAAGAGGAGGCTGAGGGGAGACCTTATCGCTCTCTACAACTACCTGAAAGGGGGTTGTGGCGACGAGGGTGTTGGTCTCTTCTCCCTAGTGATAGAACTAGTAACTAGTAATAGAACGTAAGTAACTAGTGATAGAACGAGAGGAAATGGCCTCAAGTTGTGCCAGGGGAGGTTTAGACTAGATGTTAGGAAAAATTTTTTTACGGAGAGAGTGGTCAAGCATTGGAACAGGCTGCCCAGGGAGGTGGTGGAGTCACCATGACTGGAAGTGTTCAAAAAAATGTGTGGACATGTCACTTTGGGCCATGGTTTAGTGGGCTTGGTGGTATTGGGTTGATGGTTGGACTTGATGATCTTAAAGGTCTTTTCCAACCTTAACAATTCTGTGACTCTGTGAATTTGTGTGTATGATATATTGTCTTTCCATAGTATGGTGCTAATAGCAAACTGATGGTTTTACCATATTTATGCTGTCTAGTATGGGAGAATAGCTTTTTAATCTTAAACATTTAAAATAAAAACTAAATGTGGCCAAGGTAGAGATTTATCTGGTAATGAAATGTATCCTCCCTTTCTGGAGGATAATGAAAGGGGGAGAAAACACTGGAGAAATGCTGTTTAATTTTGTGTTTTGAGTGTTTGTATTTAACCAATTTGTTTTAGCTTCAGAGTGATGTTTTACTAGCAACAAAAGTTCCTTGGTTTTCTGCTAATTATTGTCAATAGAATTCCTTATATCAACCGTTGCCTGTTCAATGTGAAAGCCCATCGCTAAAGTAGCATTGTTGTCATGAATACCACATTCTATGGATCGCCTACTAAAAATAAGATTAAAATCTAGTGAGTGAGCTACACTCATCGTTGCATTGCATTCCCTATGTCAGTCCCATTTGGTAAACATCGTTTGTTTAGCGTGGAAGGCTGACAGGTTAAGAATAACTGGCTACTCAATCAAAATTGTTGAGTTCTTAGTTGCTTTGCTGCATTTGAACAAATTAAATAACAACAGCAGTTCACTGTAAAACTGTGTAAAGCTGAAAGTACGTGTAGAACAGATGTGGTTGTCATCCCGTAGTGGATTTCAGGAGAGTATGTCAAGAAGTGGATCTTTTTGGCTTTTTTCCTTTGTTCCTTTTTGCTAGCTTTTTAAGCAGAGTTTTGTCAGTTGCAGCATCTGATGCTAGTTTATTCCAATACAGCTTTTCTGCTCTGTGTGTAGCGAAGAAGAAAACCCCAAACAACCAACCCCTGTGTCTGAGGACTGATTTCCCCGTAAGCTCTGAATTCTATAATAAACCAGAGCTTGAGAGAGGAGATCTAATTAGCAAAGATTAGATCTTTGTTAATGGGACCTTTGAATGATGCAAAAGCTTTACAAAGTTTTTTCTCTTTCCATTTACTATTTCAGGTAAGGATGATATGGATATGTGTGAGCTTAACCTTGAAGAGACTGGCTTAACTCGAAAACGAGGTGCTGAAATTTTGCCGAGACAGTTTGAAGAAATTTGGGAGCGCTGTGGAGGTATCCAGTATCTTCAAAATGCAATTGAAAGCAGACAAGCTCGTCCCACGTACGCTACAGCTATGCTGCAGAACCTGCTGAAATAAATTTTGCACAGTAGCGTTCGAGCTGAGAACCCTTGCCCGTGATACAAAGGGAAGAGTTCCTCTGTGCAACAGAGGACGTAAACATTCCGTAATCATATTAGAGATGTTTAATATAAAGTGAACAGATTTTATTAATCATGTGGTTTGTTAATTTGTACTTTATGACGTTTAATTTGTGTAGTGAACTTCACTAGGTATGAGGACATTGAGGAAATTTCAGTCAGTGTAGTTTGTTGCATTTTCTTTAACAGTTTCTGTCATGGCTTGTAACACTTTTAAGCAATCTGTCTATGTGTGGGTAAATATTACAAAGAACTGCATTGCAACCACCTTTTTATAAAATCCCCTCTTTAAAACACTGAATAGTTGGCTTCAAGTGGTGGCCTAGTAAAGAGGATATGCTGTTTCTAATAACTGGAATTGCGAGGCCTTAGCTTTGACTTCTGTTCCGGAGAAGTTGGAGTATACTTTTGTATAATCTGAGACATTTTACGTCCTGATTTGAAAACTGGTTTGTGTCTCTATTTACTGACTTTTTCAGAAACTGATGGGAAATCCTCCTAAACTTGATACTCATAAATTCCTATTTAATGCATTCTCTGTCTTGGTTTAAGAGAAATGGTTTTCTGTACATTCTGAGAAGAGCATTCATATATGTCAGTAGTGTGTGATATTGGAGGTACTCAAAGAATGTACTGCTCATTAGGGCTTATACCACTTCTTTCTTAGTTTCTTTTTCTTTTTTTCTCTTGAAGTACAAATGCGCTTCAGGCTTTCATTTTTCTGACCAAATTTCCCTTAGGAATTCTTGGGCAGTTCGTTTATCCAGGTAGTGGATAAACAATTCAATACATAATGCAAAATCATCCAAGACTGACGTCTGGCAGCATAAAAGATTAAGGATAGCATAAGGGAAATACGTTCAGCTTTTTGGTGGCAGTGTAACTTCACTGTATATTGAGACCTGAACCTCAGACATCCCGTTTATTTTAATTGTAACGAGATGCACGAGGTCTGTACCTTTTGTTAGGTTGTATAAAAATATTTGGTCCAGTAACACAGTGCATCATCTTAATGCTATGTGCTGATGAAATAGCTGCAATTTTCAGTATACTGGAATATCGTAGTGTTTCTGACACTGAGCTTTATCTTAATCTCCCCTGTCAAGTTTCATAGCTTGTAACAGTTCCCTTATTAAGCAGTTTGTTTTGGGAGTTTTTGTGGGTGGGAATTATTAATTTCATACAGTTCTAAGACACATCTTGTTCACTTATGTGAACATTATTTCACCATGCTGGGCCATTACTTCAACAAATTAAACTTGATTATTTATTATGTCTCCGATAGGAATTTGAAATATCAGTAGCTTGATGTCCAGTTACTTATGCAACCTGATTTAAAAATGAAGTCTTGCTCTATGAATTGACAAAGTCTGCTTACACTATAGAATAATTTCCTCACTGTTTGCTGAGTTTGAAACCTCTTGGAAATATTAGTTTTTAAAGGCATGAATATATTTAATTAGTAACTTTAAAGAGGTGCAGTTCTGTAGCACAGAGGAAACTCATGATACATACATGCTCGCTGGCCTTAGATTGTGCTGCATGCCAGAGTCTGCTTGCTGTTACAAATGCGCTCCTTACTCGACTATCTCCACATGTATTACAGTAACACGTTAACTCCGCATGAATCCGCTACATCAGCGAATCTCGGCATCCACTGCGTCCCCACACTACTTTTTGGTCATGTGATTGCAAACTAGAAAGTGTTTTCATTTTACCCAAACAAATTGTTCACTGGAGCAGTAATTTTTGGCTGGAAAGGGAAAGAAGTGCATCGGACTGCTGGCTAGCACATTGTGTACAAACCTGTACAGTGCTGCCTGAGTTTAAAGGTGCTGCTTGTGAAATTGAGATTGAAATTACTGGTTTAATGTGTTATGAATTGGAACTAAAGTTTCAGAACTTCCAGTCTGCAGAAACTTAGCACGGCAAGAAGCTGTGATCATTTGTGCTGTACAAGGAAGAAAAATCACTGAACTGATAGGGCCATCATGCCCTACCCTGTATTTATTACTATCTGGATTTAACCTCTTGACTTAACACATTCAGTCTCATACTTATATAGATTCATATATATTCAGTTTTCATATATGTATGAAAAAAGGATCTTATGAGACTGAACATGGTAAGCAAAGCATGTCAATATTTAAGCGTATCTATGTATATTCACATATATATACTTAAATGTTTTAGTATATATGTGTGTAAACATACTTGTGGGGAACTTAAATAAAAATCTGAGCAGAATTTTTCCCATCTGTTCCCTGGTTATGCCAGGATTTCCTTGACTGGCATCAGAAAGAAAATTCCTTTCTCAGAATGGGGAGTTTTTGTTAACTAAATGACTAACAGAGATGAGCTATCAGGAAATTAAAAATTGACTTTGAAATAGCGGAAGAGGAACTGGGGGCTGGATGTTCTCAAATGAGGTGTTCCCACCTCTCGGCATTGCACTGGCAGGATGCCTGAGGCAAGCAGAAGATGCATTCCAAAAACCAGGGTGTTCTAGTTTACACAGTAGCAGGCTCTTTTTTCATTTCCCTGCACCAAAAGCAACATGTGCTTTTAGTTTTACTGATCTTTTTGTGCAATGAAATTAATTTTCAATTAATTTCAAATTATTTTTCCTAATGTGAGGCAATATTCCGCTGCTTAACGATTGTTTCTGTTGTTCCATCTACCGTGTCACATAATTATACAGTTGGTTGATTTGGAGAGGAAAAAAGAAAGGGGTGTGGGAGGGGGGGTGAGCTGTCGGATTGTATTATTCCCTAATTTCCTTCTGATATATGGTTATGGAGAAAAACTTAATTTGTTTTTTTTTAAAGCAAAATGATGAGGTAAACATGTTGGCTTGGCTCTGTGTGTTTGATTTTAAAAAAAAAAATATCTAAAAAAATCCTCCTGCCTCTCAGTGAAGTTCTCCATTATAGTTGAGATCTTCTGCCTGAAACACTCCAGCAACCAAAGGAGAGGAAGAGAGTCACCACGCTAGGCTGCATTCCCGACTAGGTGATCCGGGAATATGAATTTTCTAGAGGATGCTACTTTGAAGATCACAAGGTCATTACTACTTGTCTTTCATCCACTGATAAGGTTGTTTTGCTTTCCCTAGTTGAATCCTTTGGGTTTTTCTCAAAAAATCTTTATTTAAAGTATTTAAATGACCTCCTAATACTGTACTGAAAATTAAAAAAAAAAATAAATACATTCCATGTTGAAATCTCAGTTGTATCTCTCTTGCCATTTTGTCTTTAAAGATTTAAAGCATACTAAGTAAGGGTAGATTATGTTATGAGAACGATAAAAGGATTTCTGTGCTGGAACTGCCTAATGCTTTTCTATCAGATGTTTATGGTGCTTTAAGATACTCTAGTAAAGATTTTGCCTTTACTTCTAAGGTAAGTGTTCCTATAAAATAATATTTCAATGTTAAAAAATTCTGATTTTGTGATCTTTAAGTCTCGTACCTCATTTCTCAGTATTTTGATACATATAAAATATTTTGATATATAGAAAATATCTCAGTATTTTTATATCATATATATAAAAAAAGTATCTTTTTACTTTCATGACTAATTTTTTAACCTTTATTGCTGTCACTTCCAACGTATTTATCATTTGCTGTGCTGTGTACCGTTTACATCTTTGTTGTTTTACATCATGATGATTGGTGATTAGTAAAACCACTTACGCTTTGAGTTTATGTGCTGCGGGAAAAGATTTATGTTTGGGGTGGAGGTGTGGTGTTGCTTTTGTGTTTTTCATTTTTTTCTTGTTTGGTTTTTTTTTTCTTAATAGTGTTATAAAACTTTCTTGCCATAAGGGCCATATCAGAGTTTAATCAAATTATTTTTTTTTTATTTAAGAAGATTGAAGTAATTCAGATTTTGATATCTAGGAGATAGAGTTTTGTTTCACTTTCCTTATGGCCTTCATTTCCAGCTGTAGCTTTAGATCAGGTTTAAGATAATGGGATGTGTTTTAGTGTGAAATGAAATACCAGTTCAATTCCCTGTGATATTTTCAAGTAAATAGTTTTATTATATTTTATTGAAATACAAAAGGCTTACATCCAGCAAATGTATTTGGTAATTAATAGTTCAGAGTGATAAATAGTCATGAATAATCATTATTAAAATACACATTTTAAAATTACTTATTTTTAAATCTGACTAGTGATTACTAGTATGAATTGAAATATGCTAAACACATACAAAAATACATTTGTAATGGAAAAAAAGGAATGCTTTCAGCATTCTTAATGCATTCTTAACTTACATGAGCAGTAGCGAAAAGCTAACAGTAGTTGGCAGGGTTGACTTCCCATGCCCTGTAAGAAGTATTTTTCCGCATTTTATTCTGAAGTGTTACTGTGTAAAACCGCATCTTAGGTTTCTTTTTTCTTTTTTCTTCCTAGTTAAAATAAGTAAAAATACTATTTCAGCTGTAGAAACTCAAGCTTGCATTCTTGGTGCATTGCCTTCGTTTGTACACAATCACCAGTTCTGGTGGTTTTGCAGGCAAATCTGTGCAGATAATTGTTTGGAATTTGTAAACAGTTCTTTTTTGCGTGCAGAGGAAGGTAAAGTTCAGTCTTTGCTGTGGTAACCGTGTGGTGCGAAGTAAAAAGAATTGTCACTGAAGTCAGCTGCTGTCCTGAACACGTGAATGTTTCTGAGTGAGGAGCTGTCATCCAGCATAGTCATGAACTTTGTGCAAGCTCCGTTTGAGCTGTAAGTACAACTTCTGGTATGCACCAAGCAGCAAAACAGTGCCTGAACATCATACAACACTGGTGCGGCATATATAAATGTAGATATACTCAAGAAAAAGACTTTCAAGGTAAAGTAATGCTCATACTTGAATCAGGATTGAGGATCCATAGAGCATAAATTACTAAGCCTATAAAATACTTAATGGCCACCCATTGTCTGCTTAGGTTTCGTCTACAAAAACTAATAGCAACCTCTCAAAGTTATTTGTGTGTACACTGAGCTTAAAGTGTACGTGCTTACATGCAACTCTGTAATCTGCATGCTACTGGGAGGGTGCTTGTGAATATAAACCTTGTGTTCCGAAAAGATGAAACTGCAGGCATTGTGCCTCAGCAAACAGTTTGAAATCTTAGGATGAGACAGTTTAACTGTCACCAGAAATTAAGCAGTGAAGTGTATATGTACATATGTATACATCATGTGTTTACTAGCAGAAGAACAGGAACCTGAGGTTCATAGAAACCATAAAAAAAATCAATCCCAACTGATTTGCAATGTGAGCGTTGTAGCGAGAGACTGAGAAAGTTCCCAAATGCCTTTAATGCGGCCTTTGGTCCGTGACAGCTCTTATTTCTGTGTTTGCCACTTACATTACTGTATGTAAGGAGGGTTAATAAAAGGATACAGAAATGTGATAAAGTTTCACCGAAATCTTTAGCAGAAAGGTTGTGACATACAATATTGAAAAAAGTCACTTCTCAGCAAAATCTGTTTCTAGCACTCGGCTCTTCAATAAAAATACAGTTAAGATATGTAAGCACTGGATGCTTAATGCATGCATCTTAACACCGGTGACTTCTTCCTAGGCAAATCTGAGACATGGTCAAATAGTTGGTCAACTTGGTTGTGTTGTTTTTCTTTAACAAAACTTTTTTTTTTTTAATGTGGACTGATTTTAGAGCTAAAATGTTATTTCTTTAGGAATCCCTGAATTTTTTTCATATGCATAATCAACCGGAAGTCCAGTCTTGGATAATGCAGACCTCCTTTTTTGAATACCTGTAAGAGAAACTCTCATAAGACATTTGAAAAGCATTTTTGAATTTGAAAATGTATTATTTCTCTACTGCTAATAGGCAATTTCTCATTAAAATCTGTTGAGATAATCTCCAGTTCATTGTAAGCAGAACTGAGTTAATCCTGAAGCGTTGGTGTTTTTTTTTTTTTTTAACATACTAAGTGACTGAGCTCAGTAAAATTACTATTTTTCTTCCCTGGTATAACAATGCTGTGTTTCTGTATGAAATAACAAACAAGTACCACCTCTATCATCATAATCTGAAGAACACATTTTTGACTGTAAAATAATTAGAACGTGGTGTGCTACAAACAAAGCTGTATCTAAAGTATCTATGAGATTTCACAGTTACAGCAGACCTGGGATAAAATAAGCTTTCCGCTCCTATGCATTGTTTTTAGGTGTAAGAGCAGCAGCTGTGCCATGCAAGCTTGTAAATGTGTAAAACCTGACACCTGGGGTTCTTGGAACTAAGAGCACAGCACTTCTGTCTCTGGATGGTATGTTAGGTCATCTTTCCCCCGTGATTCTGGTAATGAAACCCTAAATCTCCGTGGGGGAGCTCTAACCCTCTACAAGGGTTACCTTGTACTGTTGTTGTATTGGTTTAATCCAAAATACTGTTTCCATGATGATCCAAGTAACTGGTGGGAGGATGGACCAAATGGCAGTCTTTGTTTTTGCCTCGAATTTAATTTCAGTCATCTTTCTTGGTGACTGAGAGTCAGTTTTTCAGAGGATCATGCTATGTGTCAGTTACTGTTTTTTGAGCAAAAATATTCTATACTCTATATATTTCTTCGAGAGAATCTATAATGACTTTCAGGCTTCATCTGAATTACAGCAAACGAGGCGATTTTTGTCCCTGACGAGTAGATTCAGCACTCTGAAACAAATTATTCTACCATCCTCTTACCCAGTGCTTTCTTTCCAACACTTCTGGGCTATTTTGTGTCAAATATTTCTGGATCCTCTCGCGTTTTATCTACGTTTTAACAAACTGATTTTCTATGGTATCTGTTGCAGCACAGTTCTTCTGCAAGCTTAGGGAAGTTTGTGAAGACTCTTTAGATGAGATCCTTTTTCTTTTCCAGGGTAATATCTCAAAAAAGAAGCCTACTCACCCATGTCAAGTATGAGCACAAATAAATGATGGTTATAGAATAGCATCCCTTAGATCAACAGAAAAATCATAGACTTTACAGAGAGCGTGACATAAGACTCTTAGAGCTGAAAAGCAATGTGCTTCCATTTCCAGCACCTTTTTCACTGACTAGAGAGTGTCCAGCACAGTCACTAATAGGGACAGCGGATATTACAAGAGAAAAATTGCATTTTGAATGAGGTTGTGTCTTCAGCAAAAGGGAAACATTGCACCTATTTTTTAAAAAAGTAGCAGGGACGACCCTGGGAACTACCAACCCATCAGCCTCACCTCTGTGCCTGGGAAGATCATGGAACAGATCCTCCTAGAAGCTATGCTAAGGCATGTGGAGGACAGGCAGGAGATTTGAGGGGCAAGTCCTGCCTGACCAACTTAGTGGCCTTCTGTGATGGAGTGACCAAATAGTGGGCAAGGGAAGAGCTACTGATGTCATCTGTCTGGACTTCTGTAAGGCCTTTGACACGGTCCCCCCCAACATCCTTCTCTTTGAATCAGTCAGATATGGATTCGATGGGTTGCTTGTTTGGTGGATGAGGAATTGGTTGGATG
>NW_010509901.1:0-2196 GCF_000687285.1 Phaethon lepturus
TCTATACTGAAGTCAAACTAATCATGTAATTGATAACTTCCATATATTAAGGAATTTGCAAAAATCAGAGTTGATTAGTGACATATGCTAAAACCTTGTAATTGTTTTAGATCCTTGTTTCAGGCCAAACATAAATGGTGTAATGCAAGAGCTTGGATGAGTGATGGAGGGAGTTTCTGAGGCTTCAACATTTAGCTGTCTAAGTCTAGTTTGATGGTATCAGTCTGAGCAGTTCAGAGAGCAACTCAGACTGGGAGAGAACTGTGCCAGCAGAATATCAGATACCTGGAAGGTCCTGTTTGAGCACTGATATACCTAATTTCTTTTGCAGCTTTTACAAACTACATTGGAAGGAAATAGATTTGAGCAGCTTTTGATGGGGAGAGATCTAGATATAAATGTATTCTAAAGTAAAGTATGATTACTTTTTTACATATGATTAGTCTTGTAATCAATACTGAAAAAAATGTGCACAGTTGTAGAAAAGATTTCTGGTTTTAAATAAAAGTCATTTAATTGACTTTGAACAGATAATGGATGCAGCTAATCTTTTGAATACACCTAATGAGCTTATTTGGCTTTTTGAAGTCAATTTGATGTCTCAACAGGCATCCTTAGTGATATTTTTAGTTGCAGTAAATAATTTCATAAAATAATGAGGTTTGCAACAGGGAAATCTTTGGTCAAATTAGAATTACAAGACTAGAATACATTTCCTAGCAACTGCAAATTTTTTCAAGAAAAATGTCTTCCGTCTCCATTCCTGGAAACAGTTTAACACAAAGGGAACGAACAACAATAAGATTCCAATGGAGACACTCATTATGCTGTTACTTTACTATAGTGCATTGTATTCTGTGCTGATATTGCTAAAACATGGCCCTGAGTTTAAAGTGATTAATTTAATTTAGTCCTTAAAGTGAACTATTCTTCTGCATAAGATACTGATTTTAGATATATAACTTTAAACAGCTGTTTTACTCTAGAAGCAAAGCACTGGTCTGGTTTCATGTTGTTACTGGGGGTTTCTAGGAGTTCTGCCTAAAAAAAAACCCTAAAACTGTACAGCAATATTCAACAACCACTGGCTTATTTAAATTATTACTGATTTTGGCTATTAAGAGCTCCAACAATGGTCTATTCAAGGTCTTTCAGTGCTTACATATCTGAATGGTCCCAAGACCCCATCTACTTCTTTAGCTGCGAACAGAACTTTAAAGCCCGTACCCAGCACACATCACTGACTTGACTTATTTAATAACGCAAAATGCTCTATTGTTTGCTAGTACCTTTAACTATATTTCTTCAGATCTAAAATTAAGAAGTACAAATGGATCCCCTTTTAAGTTCTGTGTTACGCAATTTTACCGATATTATATTCATTTTATTTATGCTCCTATTTTCTTTATAACAGATGTCTACCAAGACACTTCATGACACAATTAGAAGCATCATGAGGTCTGTATTTTATTCTGTATTTAAAAGACAGTCATTAACTGATCAAAACAAAACATGGAAGTATTATCTGTTCTTTTTATGCTCAGAAGTGGATTCCTTCCTCTGTGTCATCTTTATTCCAAGCAGGACTGAAAATCCTCTAAAGCTGATAAAAGTCTTTCCATTGATTTTCACTGGGCTTTTGTCAATCTCTACATGACCTAGATAATTATGTCAATGAACAAGCTGAAACTCATTGAATCTGCTTGTTTACAGAAGCAATGAAGCAGGTCAAAATTCTCATCTAATCTCACTATACTGGATAGACCACTGATGAAACAGCACACTAGTAAAGGCAGATTTTAAAGAGACAGACCTGAAACAACCTGCTGTACAAGCGTAATTTGATTACCTTTGTTCTCTGATCTTAATTTCTCTTGATACAACTTGCTACAAACTGAACATTTTAGAATTAACTTACGAATGCTATTTCTGTTCCCTGTCTTTGTTTTCAGTTATTTCTGGCACTGGCAAAAGGGATGCATGCACACAATGTTGCAGAGTGCAGTGCAAATACCTGTAAGCTTGAAAGGAGTTTTACCCCACTGGTAAGACTACGTGGTCCTCTCAGACGGCCTAGGGAAATCCTCCCCTCCAGCTGCTTCTCTGCCCAACAGGCCAATGTCTTTGCGTTGCACTTTCCTCCCACGCACGTGCTTCTACATTTGAAGTCAGCAGGACTTGACCTGGCTCCGATTT
>NW_010509901.1:2227-19083 GCF_000687285.1 Phaethon lepturus
TTGTTCTTACTACTCCAACATACACACGTCTTTCTTAAAGTGGATAGTCAATCTACATAGGTTATGTAAAACAAAGCGACTTTTAAAAGATATCACTGATGTTCGCTATGCTAGTGGCCACATCAGTTTTAACGAATCTGTTCACAGGGTGAGTCTAAGCCTCCCCATGCAGAGGAAGAGACACCAAACTGCAGGACAAACACAGCGAGCAGCCAGCATGTCATGCAAAGCAAAGCTGAATATGAAGTAGTCATTGCACGGTGGGCACACCCGTTCTGAAACACAGAATAGCGGAGGATGAAAAGTCACGCTATTACCTTTGCACACCCTTTCTAAAAAAAACATGATTCTCACGCATTCACAAACCTAGACGAGACTTCAAGTGAGAGCCCCCCTATGATACACCATTACAGCTTTATTGTCCTCACATCAGTGGCCATTTACATCAGCTGTTAGTCCAGAAAGGTAACCCAAAACTTATGATGGTAAATTCCTCTGAGGGTCATGTGAAGCCTCATGTGATTCTGATTGATGTTCAACTACAGGAATGTTATTGTAACATTTGCAACTAGTAAGTATGCTTGGTTGTCTATTCATAATCCTAGCACAATCTTCAATTTACATTATCATGAGAAAAAAACCCAAAAATTAGTAAGGACTCTGTCCCGCCTCGCAGCACACGTACACAAAAATTCTTCTACTACACGTCACATCTGTCAGCAAAACGAGATACTAATTATTTCAGTGCCAGTTACCAAATATGTTTCTGCGTTTAGAATTCATGATAATTTATTCTAATGAAATTTTAAAGAATCTATACAAATCATTTGAAATTTCTGTTTGCTGTTTGCATCAGCTGTTATATGGATTGTAAAACAAGCCAGAGAGGCTCTAGACATACTGCTGATTTTAGCAACTGAATGCTTGGATGCAAAATGAGCAAACTCACTGAAGCGATGAATAAGCCTCTACAGAACACCCACACATTACAGTTCTTTCCTCCATGCTACTGCAAGAACAGGAAGAGGAAAAACAAACTCAATAGAAAACAAAATTAATTCTCCTGGGATTGTTTGAATCAATATTCTAAGTGGCCTGAAAGCCCGAAAACTGTTAAATGGAAAAAATTATTGGATTAATACTGCTGTACACACCTCCACTGGAGTACTGCGAGGGGAGAAATGAGATAATGGTCATAAAGAAATTTAAATCCATTCCAAAGCCTTTTTGCTACCTCTTCTTCTTTAGCGTATAATTGCACATATAATCTGAATCAGGTATAACATTGTTTGAGTGCACTGACTCTTACCCGCCACCACCAGGACAAGAAATACTTCCTTTTTTCCTCTCTTCTCCCTATCCAAACATCATGTGTTGTGCCTTCAAAATTGCTGATAGCCTTTTTCCCCAGAGAGTTTTCTTTAATTAATGTTTAGTATGAACAGCAAGCAGTTAATGATGAATTTTGGTCAGAACAGGTGTTTGTCATGGAAGAAGAGAGGGCAAACAGGGAAAACCCATCTGCTGCAGTTTCCAGCTCTGTGGCACTGACATAATAAAGTCTTTTGCACAACAGAAGAGCATCTCTATCCTTAAGGGATTAATGCACAAGATAGGTAATGACAGGTGAATTAGTGGCTATATAGAATGTTGTACAGGTCTGTGAACTCTGAATTGCTTCATAGACCTGAATCTCGGCAAATATTGCAGCATGACCAAGTGCAATTTGTCAGATGACAACATATGTTTTGTAAAAAAGAATCCAAAAATTCAGGAAATTTCATACCTAGTATCTCCGCATGGAATAATACACATGCTACTGAAGGAAAAGTGTATAGTTATGAAGGACTTCCAAGGAATGAGAAAAGCAAAGTGGGATCATAATAAAGGATGATAGATCTAATTCAACTGGAAAAAAAAAAAAAAGTACTGATGAAAATTGCTTTGTCAGAAAAAGTATAAGGACATTTTGTTTTTAAAGGAGAACTGCATATGGTCTAAGGTAGAAGTCTTAGGACTGTCTTGTGTGATGAAAACCTTGTTGAATTAAAATATGTCTGAATAAAAAGAGGGGATATAAACTATTCTATTCAAATTAGGCATGGCTTTGAAGCAGAATTTAAATTGAGTAGTAGCCTGAAAGCTTTGATTTACATCAAATAATTGGATATGTACTTCCAACATGCAAAGCAGGCAGCAGCTGAAAATTATCTGAAGCAGAAGAAGATTTTCAAAATCATCACTGAATCATTGGTAACAAAGGCCAGGAGTACTGGGAACAAAACCAAGAGTGAGAAAAGTATTAAAGATCAGATGATTCACACAGGAAAGCTTTACATATAAAATAATGGCCTCTATGACTGCTGCTACCGTTCAGGGAAAAGATCTTTTCATTGGATGTGAGAATTTTATTAAAATGTCAACTGAGTGCTCAATTGCTTAGGTCAGACAAACGAATCAAATGCTAGAAGTGACAAAGAAAGGAATGGAGAACAGAACTGGGAACATTATTTTTTTCTCTGTACGGAACCCAGGGGCCTGCACCTTGGGTATTCTGGGATGTTATGACTTTCCCATCACAGGGAGCAGAATGGGTTCAGAGAAGAGCAATGGGGATGATCAGGGTCTGGACCAGCTCTGTGAGGAACAAGTGCTAGCATGAGGAAGAAACCTCTGAGAAGGGAATACAGTAGAGGCCTCTGCAGCCGTTAGCAACAGAGAGAATAAACAGAGGACAATTGTTTTTTACAATCCAAGAGACAGGGGTATTATTCTCAAATACAGCAAGCAGGCAGCAGATGCAGAACAAATGACAGGAGGTGATCTTCCGCACAACGAGTAGATAAACTGCAAAATTTCTAGGGGTAATGTTGTTCGTTGTAAAAGTGTATATGAATTCAGTAAGTGATTGGGCAAACGCAAGAAGAAATATCCACGGGGGGCTAAGTAGAGGGAAATCTTTCTCAGAAGATATCTCTGCATGGTTGCTTGTTTTTGTACTCTGCACTAGGGATCTGCTGTTGGTTGCTGCACGTTGCTGGGTTAGGAGGACCTTTGGCCTAAGGGGCCATTTTTATACTCTCGGGCTGCTGCAGTTCTGTGCTTGTAACTTAAAGAAATTTAATTTCTACCGTGCATCAGACTGATGCACGATACAAATGATCTTCCACCATGTCAAAAAGAAAGGACAGGAGCAACAGAGAGCTGTTGCTAGGGATCAGTAAACTATAATTAAATAATAAGCCATTGATGGTCATTTTACCATCAAAAACAGCAATAGGCATTTCTTACATGAGGACGGGTTTGATACGACATGAACAGAAGGGGTAAGTTAAAAAGTGATATAATAAGACTGTAACTTAAAAATCCAAAGGTGTTTGGAGTCCTTTAGCATGTAGGAATTTAATTTACCCATCGATATTTGGCTCATATATTCACCAAATAGCGTAATTACTTTATAGATTTTACATAATATGAATACCTGCCATATCTTTTTTATATTACTCCTCCATAAAACCATTTTATAATCTACAAGAATGATCCAAAGCTTGAGACACTTTGATTGTGGACTTTGGATATTAAAAAAATTAGCAACTTAGAGTCAGAGACAAGAAGTTCATTAATTAAGCATAGAAGTGAACACCAGTGATGTAAGTACTCTTTAGGAAAGTAAGATATTAATGAAGTGAGAGTTGTTCAGTGAGAAGGTCTGTCCAAAATATCTTTTCAGATATAGCAGTAGAATGACTGATGGGTAAGAACAATTAAGACAAACCTCTCTGTCCTTTAATGGTTCCCAGGAAGACCTACACGGTAGTGATACTACAACATTACCAGATGGAAGAATTCACTCCTTTGATTATACTGGAATTAGAATGTAGCCTTCAAATGTTACTGTTCCTCCCTGTTTTTTCAATAACTGAATTCAGTTCCTTGGCTGAACTAGTTTATGGGAGGATTTATTGCTAGTATCGCTTGTCAGTGCTGCACAGCAGTCCCACACTGCTCCTCCGGGCAATTACGCCTCCTTAGCCGGGCTGTGGAGGCAACAGGTAGGGCATGAGGGATGGTGGGCAGTATATTCAAAGGCTGATACAACCTACTGAGACTGAGCATCTTGGGCTCCTTCTAGCATTGACAGTCAGAGCTGGGGTACTTCAGAAAGAGCTTCAGAAGGGAGTGAAACTCCAATTGCACCACTTTGATTCTCTCTGGAGAGCTTATTTCTACACTGACTGTGGAGGGAGGTTGGGCAATGGGGCTTATTATGCTAATAGTGAGCTTTGGGGTGCCCTTTGAAGATCTGGCACTATGTGCTCTAAGCCTGCTGGATTTCACAGTGGCATCGCGAAGGCCCACGAGAGTGCAGGCAGAGGATAACAGCAGAGGCCAGGCTCCACGCTGGGGTGTAAACACAAACCATGGAAGGTCAGTGGCTCATCCGTGCAGGAGTGAAGCCTGGGGAGCTGGGCAGCGCTGGTTTTAGGGCATCACAAAGAGAAGAGAGATGTATCTAACGTATGTAAAACATCCCATATACAATGAAAACACAAAGAAGATAACAGGGAAGTGTAAATAACAGTGACAGTCCCTACTAGGGAACAAAGGAAGAGCAGAAATAAAGGAATTGCTCCAGCACCCTCTCTTCCAGTTACAGAGGAGTAATGTCTGAGTAGTGTCACTGCATCGCCACAGCTGCCACCTCCCTCACCTTTCGTAGAGAAGGAGTACTTCCTGATTTGCTACCCCCCGCAATTTCTCCTGTGATGCAGCAGTTATATGTAGAGAGTCATCAGGTTAAGTAAATAAGTATTTTGAAGAGCAGTTCGGGTGTCCCTGTTTTCTGCTCCAACTTTCCCACAAGACAGTGTGGTTTATTACTGCACTGATTTATTACCAAACCAGTGTCAACTAGGGTGCAACAGTCATGATGGTGTGCATGCATTGGAAATGGTTAACAGTTCCATAGAAAACATCCCATGAGCAAGGCACTTCTCCAAAAACTGAAACTAAAATTATGAGACAGCAAAGTGAGCTGTGAAAATACCTATTAGAGGAGAGAGGCAAAAGTGAACCAATGACTTAATACATCTCACTGTTTTTTTCATAGTGTTTAAAAAAATGACACTTGGACAAAAAAAATCATTTTGATATGATATCATCCAGATAAGTGGATTCTACTAATCTAGTGTACAATAGCCACCAGTGAATGACTGTGCTGAGCTATGAAACTGTCACTGTATTCCTTCATGGATGGAATATGCCATAGATAGTATGCCACCTATCATATGCCACGATAGATATCCTGTTGCTGAGTGGAGTGGGTTTTCTTGCCTGCCTGAAAGGCTTCATATGTGTCATGGAAAAGCCTTTCTTATGAAGTAAAGTGAACCTTATTTCCTCCTGTATGACTGTTGTGACAGTAGGGCAAAATATTCAGACACTTCCTCGAGCCATGACTCCCTTAGCTTTAGTAGCTAAGCTCCTAGAAATTTCCTGCACACCCACCTCTGCAGCACCCATCATTAATTCCCTAGTTATTTTCTTAAGGCTGTTTCTGACTCTATGCCTGATGTATAACTAGAAGCTTGCTTCATTTGAAGTTGTACTATTATTATGGCACCTTTCAAAGATAGGATCTGGAGTTCTGTCATCACAATGCTGATATCACCCTGAAGTAGGTGACTCCCATACTGTCTGTTCTCAGCTAAGAACCAGTGATGTACTGCATAGATGAATCTCATTTGCATGTTTGTATTAAGGATGCTTGTCAAATACACGAACTTTATAGCTCCTCTAGTACATGCACTTTGCATTGGAGTACCAGTTGGGGAATGTTTACTTCTTTGTTAAGAACCGACACTATAAGTCAATCAAGTGCAGGATATATCTGCCAAAATGACCTCTGCTTGTTGAAAGAGATGAGACAGTCCTTAGTTTAGAGGAAGAGTGTCAGAGCAATCTCCAAGTATGTTAGAGGATGAATAAGGAGAACTTCAAGAAGGGGACTGATAAAGGAGATTTGTTCTGATAAATGTAACCCTAGGCATAAATCCTGGATGAAGAGAGAAGTTCCTGACTGTGTGGGCCAGCAAAGAGGCTGCAATAGGCTGGCTGATTGCACGCAGACTTTAGATTTAATTTTTGTACAAAAAGACTAAAGCACAGTTTTCTTTCACCTTTTCACTGATGTCTTTTATAAACACTTGTAACTGTGCAGCTGTCCTGACTGTTTGTGATGTTGTAAGTAAATACTTTCCACTCCACTTATCTTAACCTAAATCAAGTGAAATGGGATGTCAGCCCTTGGATAATATTACTCAACTTCAGCCCTGTGGTGGCTATATTTCTCAAAAGTAGGAAACTGGAATTTTCAATGAGGACATTATGTCCCGACACACTTGTTTCGGGATGTTCAAATGGTAACAGGATGTTTATTCACAAAAGCTGCTCAGGCCAGTTTGAGATCTAGGATCACATGGGTCAAGGAAGACATCTCTTCTGATGATTAGCTGAAGCTTTCTGGGCTAGCGTAATACACTGAGGACTGTGCCTGACACCCAGCAGTCCCTAGGGTGTACTTAGCAATTGTCGGTTCTTCATACAGCACACTTTATTCATTAATTGTGAGAAAGCATTAAGAATTCTTCTCCTGCCTTCTATATAGTAATCATTATTATACTCATTACTGAGTTAATTGCAGTAAGCAGTCATAATTTTAATACTTATCACGTCACCTCTTTAAGAGGAGTACATATAAGCATTAAATAATGTAGCTACTTGGTAACAGCATTGGAAATGGAATTCAGGTATATAATGAAATTATACTACTCTCTAAGCTCATGATGTTAAAACACAACACAAAGCAGAATAGGTAATGGGAATGTAGGCAAAAAAACATTTAAATTAAGGGACAGTTCTTGTAGCTACAGTTAGACTAAAACCATAAAAAACATAAAACCAAGCTAAAACTTCCCATTGCTTCTTAATTTAGGTGGAATTACAACCTGAATTTAGCATACAAACAAAAGAATAGAGCATGTGCCTGAACCACGGGTATATAAAAGAAAGACTGGAGAAAAGAAAAGAGCCAGCATGTTAACTTTAAATGACAGTTGTCTCATAATTCTAATGTTGAACAAGCTAACTCAGAACAGAAACAGAGTCTAAGAAATATCACTGTTCAGGTACTTTCATTATATGTAACCGTTTTTCTTTGTGTGAAAGAAAAGACTTTGTGGAAAAGAGGCAGTGAAATAGGGCAAAGTCCTTTAATGTGCTTCATACTGAAGAAAAAAAGAACCTAAGTTCTAGTAGTTGATAAGAAGAATACAGTAATACATTATAAACTGTGTGCAAATCAATAGGAAAAATATTTGAAAGGATAAAGGTCATGTCTACTCAATACACAGCCAAATCCTTCTGGGTTTCACCTTATATTTTGAATAAAGTAAATGCGATTTTACAAACGTTTCCCAGCTCACACTGTTGAAGAACAGGAATGGTGCAGAGTGGTGGGCCACAAGGATGCTTCATGCCTGCACCTCTGCCATTGAGCTGCTGTGTCCTACTGCCACTGCAAGCTTATTTGGAGCACAGTGGGAGTCTGAACCCGTCCTTTTTGATCTCTGTCTTTTCTCTGGTTTTATTGCTGTGCTGCTGCTCTGAAAGGTGCTGCTCAGCCCTGCTACCTCAGCAGCGCAGGACCTGACAGACCCGTGATGTGAGATGCGGTGCGCTATTAACAGAATCACTAAAGTACTTTGTTAGGTCTCCAACAAGGGTATTTGCTAAAAGTTTCCTGCCAGTGGTAGACTGCAATAGTGAAGGCTTCAAATGTATTACAACTGTCAGCCAGCTGTAAATAACAACCAGTTGCATTCAATGAGTCAGACCAGTGCAAGAATAGAGCTTGAGGAATCTATTTTTGTTTGGAATGGAACCAAACCTTAACCATAATTCTGTCCAAATGATTAAACTGAAGCTGCAGTGCATTTGAAAAAGAAATTAGGATTTCTATTAAATAAAAATTGAATATTGAAAACCTTCTTGATGAGAACAAAATGTCAAATAAATGTACATTTGCAATCGGGATGTAGCTGTGGAAAGTTGTCCCAATTTAAGTCACTGATTGAGGTGTGGGAAGTAAAACAGAGGATTCAATTACCTCCCCAAAGAGGAAACTGAAATGAGAAGTCAGTGTATCAAAAGTCTTTTGTCTACTCCCCAAAGACCCCAAACAACAAACCATGGCTCAAGCAAGAGGTAAAATTTGCAGTTAGTGACCAATGATTGAAAAACTGAAGAACAAATCTAAAAATTATGCAAAATGAAGCAGAATCGTAGAATGCACTGTTTGGGGAAGATGGTCAAGAAGACACAGATTAGCATCGCAATGTCTAACTGAAATGGCAGCTGTAGCAGCAGTTGATCTGCAGAGACCAGGGATGTAATACTGAGGGGAGATCATTCCTTTACCCAGAGAGTTGCAGGTATAGACTTCTTATTGCTAGAGTTCCTGACAAAGCAATACAACATCAAATGATATTTACAGTAATAAGAAAAAGTAAATTATAGAGCCCGATGTTAGATTATTCTACTACACGTCCAATGATCTGTAACATGCCTGAGCTACTTCTGAAACTCCAGGACTTCTGGCAGGAGGTGGGCTTGCCCTGGCAACATCAGGATGCGATGTGTTACCAGCTGTATTGGAGCCTGCTGAAATAACAGCAAAGATTTTCAGATGGGATAGCTGACCTTCGGTCACTCTTATAATGTTCTATTAAAATGCCAGCTGGAAACATCAACCAAAATCCTTACCAACGTCAATGAACACAGCAAGAAAAAAACTTGAATGGGCATTTTTGGCTCACATATATGCACAAATATAAATTTCTGCTACCGAAAGAGGTCAAAGTAAAGGTAGAAGTTAGAGTAACATGGCCTTCATATTTTACAGTTGAACTCCCCCATGAATGTGTCTACATTATAGTGGGGTGTTTTTTTTTTGCTTAATAAATGCTGAAATCCTTCTATTGTTGGCCAGTTTGAACTTTGGTGAAATGGAGATTTTGCATAGAAAGAAGAGGCTAACTTAGCAGAGATACCGTTTTAACCTTAGGAGAAAACAGAAAGTTAAAAGGGGCCATTTTTTTTCTGAGATTTTACAAAAGAGTTAAAATAAGTGGTTTTCCTTTCTTTAAAAGCTTCTTTGGAGAAATGCCATCAGAACAAATCTTTCTACATCATTCTTTACCAATAAATAAACTTTTGCAGCATTTAATGCAGTTAATAAACAAAACTAGTTCCTCCAAACTGGAATTCAAGATGCCTTTTATTTTCTCAGACCTCCTAACCCCCACCCATCTGGAACACATTCTGGCTCCGTGTTCTGGAACATACAATGTAATTATTGATTAACCATTTCTTAAAACAGCACCACTTACAAGTATCCCTTTCACATAAGGTTAGACATTTGCATGAACTGATTTTTCAGAGTTATGCAGGATGAATTTGTCATTATTTTCTTGCATTTGGTTGTTAGCTTAAGGTTTTTTTTTTCTGTAGGGCCCCAATTCTCCTGTAATCAACAACACCAGAGGGTTTGTTACACTGTAACACTCAGCTGAACTACTATAAAATCGTCCAGGATTTCGATTTATTCAAGGACAGTATTTTAGTTCGTAACTGTATCTTTGAATCTGACATTAGCAGTACATCAAATGGTGAGATTTACTTGCTCCTTAGTAGAGAAGGATGATCTCAGTCTGTCCTGAATCATTTCAGAATAGTACAAGTCATTATTACGATTTGAGTCTTTCCTTTTACATGACTTACAGCCTGTCTTCAAGCTCAGTCTAGGCAGAGTTTCTCCATAGCCTTCAAAATCTAGTCCCTTTCTCGTCATAGGACTGTGGGTGGATTTGGCTCAAAAACTTCTCAATGTAGTGTAATCTCATTCTGGAAACACAGCAGAATTTTCTGCCTAGTATTCCTCCTCTTGTGGATCCCTGTTTGACAGCCAGGATTTTCAAACTACCATTAGCCTTGCCAACAATGTGTTTTATTCAAATGTTTCATCAGTTAAAGGAAATTTCATTCAGATAATGTGAGCGATGTGAAAGATAGAACCCTTGTTAGACTCCTTTTTAAATAATTTCCTTGCAAATCTCAGGGCAATGAACCAGTGTCTCTTGGATGTCATTTCCCACTCTATTTCCAGTACAGCAACGAAACGCAGAGTTGTGCGTATTAGTACCAGGAAGAATCATAAATGCTGAATTTGTGGGAAACTAAAATACCAAATCTGAGATTCACCAGCTGCTTTTTCCACAGAATGACAATGCAGTCTAGTTCAGAGCTGTTTTCTAAAAGCTCAGCCTGCCATTCCTATAAGTGAAAATAACTTACATGCCGCGCTTGTAGCAGATTTCTTGTAAATGGCCTGAATAATAATCACTCTTGGGACAATATCTCTGCTTAAATTATCCTTGTGTGCCATGAGTTGATTTCTCAGCATCGCAGTTCTCTTATTTCTGTGGTTGTTTACTTACTTTCCCTTTAGCAGAAAGAGAATGAGCATATGCTGTGGCCTCACTATGACACAGGCAGAGCATGTTTCAAAAACCACACGCGTAATCTTTGTGGAGAACTCACACATGCTGCTACGAGGCACGGAAAGCTGGTTTCTTCCTAAATGTCATTAACTTGTCCTACAGGGCAAAAATAGAGAGGCGAGAGAAGGGAAGAGAACCGCAAACAGCTGAAGCCTACTCCTACATCCTTCTCCATTATTTTGCTATGCCAGAGGCAGGCAGCTGACCCACCTTGGGTAGGTGACCCGAGCCCGGGAAGAGTAACTGGCAGGATGACTTTCACAGACCTTGACTGTGTAGGTGATGCGGTAGACTGGAAGAACATCTGAAATATTTGAATACTTAAGTGCAGACCGCCCTGGTGAGGTGGTCTCATCTCCTCATCATATCTCCTGAGATGAAACCAATTACCTGCAGGTGCAATTCTGCTCCTCCAAGGCCTGCAATCCTGCCCTCCCCTTCGGCGTTTGCGCTCCTCGGCTACAACTACCTCTGTATCAAGACAGCAGCAATATGTGCCCCTCGGCTTTATCACAGATAGCTGTGGCTTGGATGGTAAACTGATCAAGGGATGTTGCTGTCTTCTGAAGGCATTTATCAACTGCTGAAAAGCCATTTCATTGCGTCTTGTGCCTATGTCCAAAATGGCAATTGTATTAGTGTCAACACTAACGTGGTCCAGAGCAGAATTCAAAGCTTCCCAAAAACGTGCAGTGAAAAAGCACAAGAAGGAACAATGCATTGTCAAGTTACTCAAGCTTTCTGAGAGAATTATTAAAATTTTTGTTTATCCTCTATCCTTGTGAGACCCCTGAACACTGACTGCAATTTCTTGAAATTACGTGTCTGCCTTTTTACAGCCTTTTGAAACTTCACAAGGCTCTGTCAGTCTCCCTGTGAGCCTCAGAGCATCAGGACTCACCATTTAAGAAGTACTGCTGGGAAAATTGCCCTTTTGATTATGTGCCTGGAGAACATATTTCCCCCAGATATACTGCAACACTGGCAATAAGTAGCTCATAGCAGTGCAGGTACGTCACACATCGGTGGCAACACCATTCAAGCAGTGTCTGAAAAATGGTCTGAGCTCCCTCCCTGCAGTAGGACTCTTCTAATTCAGCCTAGTCCAAGGGGTTTGGGGCATAGTGGTTGCTGCTGCTTGGTACAGTAGTGACAAGCCCTGAAACAGGGCTCACGTATGTTTGGGGTTATTGTTCACTTTCTCTCCTAGGAAACCTGGGGCTAAGACAACAGAAGAAACAAGGCAACATTTAATGTAGACAGCTGTGAGCCTGCAGTTTAGGATGTTTTTCAAAATTATAACATTCAGGAGTCGTTCTTTACCATGACACTGGCAACCACTTCAGTTACGCAGGGAAAACTACCTTGGCATCTTGAGCGTTCAAGTTAATTTTACAGAACAATCCCTTAACTCACAGGAACTCAAGTATAAACACATAATATTGGATCTACAGAAGCTATCTCAAAGTCTATGCTAAAATCACTGCCAATTATTCTTGAAAAAAGAATTTGGTTTGATTCACTGTTTAAAATACTGTCTGATAGTAACACATAGAAATTTAAAGCAGGCTGTGCAATCTCATCATTGGGACCCTATGCACAGGAATCCTGGGGACCATTTTCCTCTCTCTTATGGGCTTGTCAGTGTTGTGGTTTAGCTCCAGCCGGCAACCAAGCACCACGCAGCCGCTCACTCACTCCCCCTCCCACAGTGGGACGGGGGAGAGAATTAGAAAAAAAAACTCATGGGTTGAGGTAAAAACAGTTTAATAGGACAGAAAGAGAGAAGGAAACAACAATGATAACAGCAATAATAATACCGACAAAGGAATGTACAGGAACAAGTGATGCCCAATACAGCAATTGCTCACCACTCGGCGATCAACAGCCCGTCCCCAAGCAGCGATTTCCACCCCCCGGCCAACTCCAGTTTATGTACTGGGCATGACGTCGTATGGTAGGGAATATCTCTTTGGCCAGTCTGGGTCAGCTGTCCCGGCTGTGTCCCCTCCCAGCTCCCCGTGCACCCCCAGCCTGCTCGCTGGCAGCCCAGCACGAGAAGCTGGACTGTCCTTGACTGCTCAGCAACAACCCAAAACATCAGCACGTTATCAACATTTTCTCATCCCAAATCCAAAACACAGCCTCACACCAGCTTCTGTGAAGAAAACCAGCTCTATCCTGGCTGAAACCAGGACAGTCAGTTAACTTGAGAAAATTACCTCATTGCTGGTCCTATGTCACCCATAAAAATGCCTGAAGTATTGTCAGATACTGCCAGAGAAAGGAGCCGTATGTACGAATGTTACACGAATGTATGTACGAATCTTAATGCAGAAGACACTTCAATGAGAAACCATATATCCTTCTAGAAATTACAAATGTACCTGGTTAGAGTTCCTCAGCGCCTCAAAGAGCCAGCTAATCCTGTGCATCGATACATATCCCTGAATCTCAAGTTGAAAATTTCAGAAATAACTAGCACAGGTAGTAATTATTCTGCATATGGTGGAGATCTGACAGACAAAAACAATACAGTGAACAAAATCCCATTAAAACAAAAGAATGGTCTGTAGCAAAACTTCTCTTGTACTGTTTCTATTCTCTGCGTGACAGAAACATATTGTACCACTAAATGTCAGATGGGGATAAAAAGACTGAACTCCTCCAAATTTCTTTAGGGTATCTTTAAAAAATTAAACATGCATGGAGTGTTGTAATTTCTGATCACACCCCAATACATAGGGAAGTGCAGATATGAATGAAGATCTTCCCAGTCTACCCATGAAATTCAATAACAATTTTTTATACCATCAAGGGTGTGACTTATGGAAAGAAACAGCAAATATATGTTTCAAAACTAATTATAGCTACTTGTTTTGACTGGCAAGGAAACTAGTCTTGCAGTCACCTACTGCTCCTATTCAAGCAGGCAAGAGTAAAATTTTAGACAAACTTACTTAAACACTCTCTATAGTCTAAGAAACATAAATAAGCAAGTAACTGGGGGAGAATACTGAATCAATTGCATAAAGAGATCAAAACCTACAATGGATATTATATAGAGAGATATACAGATATGCAGATATATTGATATATGGAGATATATATGTATGTATGCATATACATGTATGTAAATAAGCCACCATGCCAAACTGGTCACTGTTTAAAATACACAAAATTAGAAGGGAATCAGTGTTCTTAGAAAACTCGGATACAAAAGTAAGAATATGAGACAGGACAAATTAAGATAAGTGAGGAAATGTTTCTTGGGCCAAAAAGCTTTATCAAGAAAGCTTATAGCATGAGTTAGAAAGTTAAAGATGATAACTGGGGGTGCTGTGAAGTTTTTATATTTCTTTGAGAAATGACACTACACTAATGCCTGCACCAAATTCAGTGCAAGACTGATGGCTATAATGCTAATCAATAAAAAAGAAAAAAAAATTAAGCCTGATTTGTACATTTTAAGAATGTTAGATACCATCATCAATAAAGGTCTAATATAGGATTTTTATTTAGAAGCAGAGATTACGAAAAATAAAGTGACAGCCTGAAAAAGAATCAAATAAAGCCTCTTTAACAAATACAGAATTCATATATAATCACATCTATAATCTCAGATATAACCCATATAACTATAGAAGGTGGATTTGATTGTGAAGAGTAACACATTCTGCTGTTTATTCACAGGGAATTCATAAAATGGAGCATGACATAATGCCAAAAACTGTCACAATAATGGCAAACCTACAGTTAGACCATCAAGCCTGCTTCAGCCGGGCTTCAAGACACGCACATATGAGCCAACTCTAGTCTTGTAGTTCTGTGACTGCTCTAGTGTAACAGTTAACCATAAAAGTAAAAGATTAAAACCTCTTCTGAGAAACATATCTAATCTTGGACATGACATAACCCTGCTACTGTGGCACTTCACTAATTCAACTTGCTCCTCAGCTTAGATTTTTTAATGAGGAACAATGCTTCTTGGCACTTCTGCTCCCTAAAATACCATTCTTCTTTTGCTGAACTAATGAAGCGCAGCTACCCAAGAATTCAGACCAGGGATGTGTAGTATTGCTCTATAAATCAGCAGGTTTGTTCCTGGGTTATCTAATAGGGGTCCGCAAAAGACAGTGAAGAAAAATAAATATATATTCAGGCTTAAATCCACTTCAACACTCTAGTGCTGGAAGCAAATATATGCAAATTGAAAACGGTGTAGATACCACAAGGAGATTTCTCCATGAGACCTATCTTTGAAAGACTGTGTGAAGTCAGGAAGGAAGGGTTGCAGTGCTTTATACAACCGTGGAGATACTACACTAGCTTGATACTAAAGTTGTTTGGACTACACTACAGGGTACCATATCTCCAAATCAGGCAATAGATTATCCATGTATGCCATCTGTAATTGTCCCCAATACAACCAGTGACTACAGTAACCAGTTAGCAATTATAATATGGGAATAATGACCATGGCAACTATGACCACATTCCTCTTACAGCTGATGGTATGCTATGACAGGAAAGATGCATTTTTCACATGCTAGAATGGTTAATGTGAGAGATGTTTGGGGAATTAAAATATGTGTGCTTTGAATTCAGACATCTTTTGACCAGAGGCTACTAGTTAAAATGCATCCTGCTCCACAGTGCTCCTGGATAATAATATGAGTTAGGATTCCTGACTACTCATTAGGACGAAGATAGGCTACATTTAAAGTAATGAAGACAGGACTTGTATTACTCTCTGTTGTTTGCTTAGAAATCTTTGGATTTTTCCATGTATGCAGTTAGGGCTGCTTAGCAAGATATGCTCCCTAAAAGTGCTGTTGTAGTGTCATCTCCTTGTGCTCACCTGTTATGACACCAGCTATCTTAAGGTTTTTACATACCCGAAGACTGTAAGCTACGGCCACACTACAGTGTTTGCAAGATGTCTTGTTCCAACCAAGTATGCTAGAGCAAGGAATGACTAGACTGGTCTTCAATATTTCACTTCGTATCTTGCACCTCTCATCTGTGTGCCACACCAGCTGACATTTTGTTAGCTTATACTGGGAAGGAAAAGCATTGTGGGCAACCCCAAGTGACCATGCTGGCTGGATGAGTTCCCTTCTATTTTTTACGTGGGAGATACCTGGCATCTCCAAAGATGAAAAACTCCAAGGTGAAAAAGAACACAGGCAGAAACTCTGTACTTTTTGAAGAAAGCCTGTGTCTTCACTGAATTAAATTCTTGCCTTTCCAGAGTTATGTTTGAAACACGAAACATGGGTATGGCAATGCAAATCCCCTCTCCCCGCAGGTCAGGATGCAGGATTCTTGCCACATAACCATTTTTCCTTGTGTAAAACAAAAGTGTTTTCCCCCCAGTGTTGATTTCTGATTTTATAGTGAATAAATCATAATGTCAGCCCTACCAGTGGGTTTCTGGGCATACACGAAGGAAGGGCACAAATGAAGAACAGCATTTGTGACTGGCCAACTACTCCTTTGCTAAGCATCAGGCCCACCTAGTTTATTTTCTTCAGGATCAGGGAGGAATTATTCTCATCCATCCCCTTCCTCCTGTGGCAGATTAACTTGAGCATCAAGATTTCATCCCCCATGAAGCAAGGAGGGATCAAGATATGAGATTTCTGGTTGTCAGTGGAGCGCTGCTGCTTTGCAGAAGGTAAAAGTACCCTCAGGAGCTGTGACTGACTTTGTGAGATACATGGAAATTGTCACTGTAAGCCACTGGCTTGCAGGATCTCAGGCTTTGCTGTTGTCAGTCACTAGTCTGCTATAGCAATGGTCTCTCTATGGCTAATTTCCCTCCCCAGCGGAGGTGTAGCAAGCAGACCAGCATTTTGTGAGGCCTGAAAGCAAGCTAGCTGGCACTGCTGGAGGAGATCAAAGTGAGTTTTAAAGCACCAAGGAGAGGGTTGAGAATAAAGGAAAAGAGAAAGGGTAAATAAATTTTTTTTAAAAGCCAGAAAACCGAGAGACCCCTGAGGGCACTAACAGGTTTTAATTGCCCAGACCAGCATCACCAGGGACCCCAACCCATGCACCCAGGACCTCCAGTTCAGCTCAGACGTGGGCACCCCGAACTTGCCCAAGCTACCTTGCAAGGTGTGCCTGTCCCTGCTCCCGTCTCCTGCTGCCGCTCAGCAGACACCCAGGCTGGGCCCTGGCCCTCGTGTGCTGCTTGCTGCTTCTGGCACTGCCGGCGGACCCTGCCACCCG
>NW_010509901.1:19147-22242 GCF_000687285.1 Phaethon lepturus
AGGGGCCCTGCGGCCCGTCGGTGAGGGCACGGCCTCCACGGGGCTGCGACAGTGCCTGTAGAGAAGCAGCGTCACGGGGAACGCTGTCAGCTGGTAGAAGAGATCTACAGCAGGAAAGGAGTGATGGGGAAGTCAGATATAATCATAATAATGACATTTCCTGCTTTTTCTAGGTGCATTTATTGCAAATTAGTCTGTTTCCTTTGTTATTTTTAAGAAAAAATGATGTGTAATGAAGAAAGAACATAATGAAGCTTGCGATCGTCACTGGGCCTACCGTTCCTTATTTTGTTTTAAAATTTTAGTTTTTTCTCAATCCAGGCAGGATGAGAAGACTTATAATCTATAAGTCTATTTAATCTATAAGTCTGTTTATAATTAATTTATAATTAATTCTTGAGGTCAGCAGACAAGAATATAAGAAGTTCCAGTAACTGGAATTCAAAGGTGGATTTTTTTTTTTCCCCAAATAATACAGGGCTTAAATTAAAGGCTTAAATTAAAAAAATACTGTACAACAGGAGGCAGGTTTGATTTGTCTACAGAGCAAAGACATCTCTGCCAGAAATATTTCTATCAAGTGATTGCAGAGTGCTATTGTTTCAATGTAAGCCCATCTGCAAATACCGTGACTAATGAACTAGGACAATTGCAATTACGTTTGAGGAAAGCTCTACTACCTGACAATTTTGTGGACAGTTTTGTCCACCTCACACTATTTGTGCCTACTCATAAGCAAGATAACAAATTATAGTTTCAGAAACACAAAGATAGACTATTTTTAATAACACAAAATGTACCAGTTTATATAGTGTGGCAAATCTTCAATGTCGATAAAGAAAAATGCTCAGAAAGGGTAAGGAAGGGAAGACTATGTCTTTCTTCCTTGCTTATTTTTGGGAAGGTTTGGCACTGGGAGACCATTTGTCTGTCCTTTTCGCAAAACATATCATTTTTCTTCTTCCAGATAGTCAATGACAGTTTACACAGTTCGGAGAACTTGTAATTTAACTGGCAGAAAAAAATGATAATCTACTGCAAGAATGAGGGTACATCTGAAGGTGTGTTAACATAGGATTCAGGCATTTTGTTCCATTCATTCTTGTATAATTAGCCAAAAAAACCTATTCTTTTAATGCTATTATATTACTTTAAGGAGATAAATAATTGCAGCTGTATATTCAGTGATCAAAAACAGCAGTCATGTCACTAAAATAAATTACATTATTGGCATTGGAAATCTATATTCAATACAAAGAGGGTTTTTTCTTTTCTATCCAGCCATCTTTCTATTATTGGGAGTATTTTCAAAAATCAGAATTATTTTAAGACACTTCAAAAGCCTAATGGTTAAGTCTTCTTATCCACCCTAACCGATTAATGACAGCTAAAGGGGCTAGGGTGATACAAGAATTCCTTCAAAAGCCACTGTTCGCTCTGGGTAGAATCCCCTGGCCCAAGCACCCTGGCTGAGATCCTGCTTCCTTTCACACTGCCATTCGTACCAGCACTGCTGGAAATGCTTTTCCTGGTACATCCTGGAGTTACATTCACCCTTTTCATGGCAACATAGAATGAGTGAGCAATACCTACCTGTATCCAGTTCCTTCTTTTCACATTCTTCTTTGTCTGCTTTCTAAAGGAGCACTGAGCTTCTAGGAGGACTTGTATCTGTCAGGCCCTGAGTACAAGACCTTGCACTTTCATTTCGTGCTTTGAATTTCATGCCAGATTTAACTCTACAGTAGCAAAATTTGTTTAGTTCTTCCTTTATGAAATTCTGGCCCTCTTCTGTTTGGACAATGCATGTCCAATGCAATCAGAAATTTTCATTTTTAAGCACTTACTGAGTCACAGTCATCAGAGAAGACTTCAAACAATGCTGAAGGAGCTACCTTGGTGGCTGCTCCATGACCTGATACATTCCATTGCAGCACAGCCCATTGTTGCCTCCTTTTTAACCCGTTCCCTACCCATTTCTCGTACCAGTTCCCATCTTCTACACCCTAGTTAGCACTTTCCCATACAGTGCCTTTGGGCTATAGGAAGGCTACTAGGAAAGTAGTGGACTAATAAACCCTGACAGCATCCATCCATCTAAAATTGAACAACGTGAACAGAAATGTCAAGCACATTTCACAGAAGAAATGAGTCAATAACACTGTTTACAGAAAGCCGTATGAGATCCGTATCATTCCCTTTCTCTAGGAAACTAAACAGAGCTATCAGGACAGCCTGATGCCATCTATCCTGGTATATCTATATTGCATTTTACCCTACTTTCCAGATAGCATCATGTCTTTAATTATTCTTTCCTTGAAAATCTGTACAAAAGATTTACATGCTCCATGTGCTTCAAAATTTATGCTGTAATTGTCCTAATTCATGTTTTGTCAGGCTTCAAGTTGAGGATGGCTTTTTCAATTTGGAGACTTTTAAGTTTTTCAAGGAAAATCCCCGCAACACAAGCAGAGCAAGAAAACAAAAATTATCAGCTGTATTTTGTTTTATTTGTGTTTTAGCATACTTCAAGTGAATTAAAGAATAAAACTGATTAAGCTTGAAAGAATTTCTTTTGATCCACATTCATCATGGCTAGTGCATGTCACCCACAAGTTCTGAGGGGAAGAAATATTGAATGTGACGTGCAAAAAAAAGAAAAGGTTACTTTGTACAGACAAGAGTGTTAGCAGGCAGTAAGGCAGGCATTTGAGTATCTTTTCCCCTTTGACCATGCCCAAACCTGCCTCTTTGCTTCCCAACATGGGATACAGACCCAAGGATGGTTCCAGGCTGTGGGGCTCTGAGGTGACCCTCTGTTCCTCACCACGGGATCCAGTCAGGGCCATATTTCAGGAAAGGCTCTAACATTTTCTCCTGACATCATCAAAGACCCTCACCATTCTGTGGTCAAGAGGAAATGCAAATTTATATCTAAAAGACACCACAAGCCTGCAGTTACAGTATTGTAGGGGGTCTAGCTGGGATGAATTTCATTTTCTTCAAAACAACTTATATGGGTCTGTGTCATGGTTTAGCCCCAGCCAGCAACCAAGCCCCAGGCAGCCGCTCACTCACTGCCCCACAGTGGGATG
>NW_010509901.1:22273-56027 GCF_000687285.1 Phaethon lepturus
GAGAGTCGGAAGAGTAAAAGTAAGAAAACTCATGGGTTGAGATAAAGACAGTTTAATAGGCAAAGCAAAAGCCGCACATGCAAGCAAAGAAAAAAAGGAATCCATTCCCCACTCCCCACGGGCAGGCGAGTGTTCAGCCATCTCCAGGGAAGCAGGGCTGCATCACGCGTAATGGTCTCTTGGGAAGACAGACACTATCACTCTGAACGTCCCTCCACTCCTTCCTTCTTCTTTGTCCCAACTTCATATACTGGGCATGATGTCGTATGGTAGGGAATATCCCTTTGGCCAGCCTGGGTCAGCTGTCCTGGCCGTGTCCCCCCCCAGCTCCTCAGGCCCCCCCAGCCTGCTCGCTGCAGGCCAGCATGAGAAGCTGGACTGTCCTTGGCTGCTCAGCAACAACTCAAAACATCAGCACGTTATCAACATTTTCTCATCCCAAATCCAAAACACAGCCTCACACCAGCTTCTGTGAAGAGAATTAACTCTACCCTGGCTGAAACCAGGACAGTCTGTGTTTTGGATTTGTGACAGAACAGCAGTAATAACACACCGACATTTTAGCTGTTGCTGAGCAGTCGAAGCCTTCTCTGTTTCTCACTCTGCCCTCCACAATGAGCAAAGTGGGAGCGGACAAAAGGATGGGAGGGGACACAGCCCACAGCTGATCCCAAGTGACCAAAGAGATATTCCATACCATCACTGCACCAATAAAAAAAAATGGGGGTGGAGTTTTCCGAGGCAGCTGTTTCTTGGGGGCTGGCTGGGCATCGGTCAGTTAGTGGGAAGTGATTGCTTTTGCATCACTTGTTTGTTTTTATTTTGGTTTGGCTTTCCTTTTTTTTTTTTTTTATCCCTTTACTTATTAAACCGCATTTTATCTCAGCCTGTGGCTTTTCTCACTTCTGCCCATCTAATTCTCTCCCCCATCCCACCGAGCACAGCTTGCAAGCAGCTGTGTGGGGCTGAGCTGCCATCCAGGGTGAGCCCATCACAGTCCTTTTTTGGCATGCAACATTGGCCATGAAGTGTTTGTGATAATGACAGATTTGATTGGAGCAATCTAGAGGGAACTAGTCATTATACCCATTTAGCAGCTGCTGGTTGCAATGTTGACTTATTTGTTCTCGACACTGGCTTGTTTGTTCCCTTACCTGCTCCGTGCCATGCTCCATCCCTTCCTGTACATCAAATTTGAGAGTTTGTTAAAGGCTGGTTTTGGCTTTTGCATTTTGCTGTGCTGCGTAGCACTTGTTTGTGTTTTGCCCGGGAGAACTGTGCTAAAAGTTCACTGGCCGTGAGCCTAATCTGGTATTTGGGCCTTGCATTGCAGCCACCCCAGTATTTCGGGAACCATCTTGTGGAGACAATTAACAACTACACCTTTTCTGTCTTCTCCAAGAGCCAATTTATGGATGAAATGAAGAATGGCACCTTCTCTTTTTTATCCTGTGGGGTAGATGCTTTCTGCTTTGTTACAATGGCTCTTCAACCCCTTCAGCATCCTTGGGTAATTAGAATGCCCATACTGGTGTGTCTCAAGAATCTGTTTCTGGCTTTTCCTAAGGTTAACCAACTATTTAGGAATCTCACACTGGGGTATGCCCTGACACAGTGTGGTCGTGGGTAGCATGGTGTATGGGAGACTGTGGGCAGGTACCTAGAACGGTTTTCACCTCTGGTGGTGTGGGACTTCTTCACCCCAAACAAGCGCAGAAGGATGGGGAAATCTGATGTGTACCTCAAGGAGAATTAATCTTGGGTGAAAATAACCCATGATTTGAATTACATGATGTCACTACTGCATGATGCCATTGCTGTATGACCCTGTACATCACCATTAACAGCAAAATATCTTCAGGTTAAAAAGGCCGGTTTGATCTAAAATGAGCAGCAAGCATGCGGTATATGAAACAGCAGAGTTTACCTACAGGACCTGGCTTTTGGACACTTTTTCTTTAAGCCAACGTGACTCCACATTTGGCCCATCAGAGCATTGCTGTGTTTGAAGTGTCTCACCTATGCATGTACTGAGAGCTCGTGTGTAGCAGCAGGTACTGGCTGGCACCAGTGTGGAGCGAGGCAGGGCTGCTGGGACTCATCACTCCCCTATGTGCACACTCCTGGAAGAAGAGAGCGCCAAACCCAGCCAAAAGAAGAAGGAAGGACTTTATTGCAAACCCAGTTCTCATCTTTTCTAAAACCAGATCATCCTGATCAATCCATCTGCTCAAAAGGAAGGCCATGCCACCACCTGTCCATAAGGAAAATCTATCTGGACCAAGCAGAGATGTTTATCTGTACCATAAATGAGTTTGCATTGATTATACTACTCTGTCCTTCTGCCCACTTTTACTCACAAACCAGCACTTTAATCCCACACATATCACAGTCTGTCTGATCAGGCCAACGTAATGACACACAGGATGGGTATGGTAAGTGTGATACGTACATAGTCTCTCATGCACACAGCCTTTAACTCTATCTTTTCAGGTTGTTTGATTTTTCACAGCAGTAACAGCATACAAGTACCTTATGCTTTCTGCATTTTTATACTGAGAAATACAAAGCCTAAAAAATAACTCCAGAACTAGCGAAAAGTGCAGATAATTGTTTTGAATTGAAACCACATACTCTTAACAGAGAGTGAGCTCTGTATTTTACACACTGTAAAGGATGGACCTGTTGTTCACAATTACTGACTGGCCTCTAGCAAACAGCACATACTGCTCTGGGAATGCAACTCACCAGGCTGGGAAAGCCAGGAATTTATAATTAAATTGCAGCAGCTAGTAAATAAAATATTTCATTGATTATTTACTGCTTTAATAGACATAACATCAATATATTAGAAACTTCTTTTTTTATATAATCAATATGTTATATAAAAATATATATACTGGATTCAGATTCTTCTCCATCCATAGCTGTGTACAATGTCACCTTTCATGGCTGTTGCTAAAATTCCTATTTGTCTCTAAAGAAAATATATAAATAAAATACTTTTCATCCAGTTTAGTTTTCATTAAATGCTGCTTTACTAGGTACATTACAGGTACAAGCATAGTAACATGGGAATGATGCAGCTAAATCAGCACGTATTATTTCAATTTGTGATGGTGAAATAAGAACCACACGCAAGTCTGTTTGAGCATGATAAGAACAGGAACAAACATTCAGGCCATGTTTTGCCTGAGATTGTCAGCATTTCAATATTATGTGCCAGGCAAAATGCTACAATGGAAGTGAGAACAGATGGGGAAAACATTAATGCTTTCCTAGACTGCAGCACACAACTGGATATTGTACTTCAATTGTCACCAGGCTGTACCATGTGCATATCATCTCACATTCATCTGATAGGCAAAGAGACAAAATGTAATATTTTCATTTAAACTGTGACAGTTAAAATTATGGCATTTGTGATATTAACTGCAAATGAGACCAGTACATCTTCCTTAATGAGCAGATATCATCAGCTATGAGATGCTGTACAATGGGATACATGGAATCACTGGGGAAGAAATATCAGAGGACTCGCCCAAATTTAAAGGTATTTCGAATACAGAGGAGAGAGAGAAATCTCAGCTCCTTTTCTGGAACATTGACAGAGAAAAAGCTCTGGGATTAAAGGATATTGCCAAAGCAACAACTGGCCAGTAAGACATTTATTCTGAAATTTGTTCCCGACATCTGCACTTGCATTCCCAATTGCCATCTCAACACAGCAAGATATGTCACCCAATACTACAAAAAAGGTTGCTCGTGTATGCACTATAATAAAAAATGGAGCTTATATCTTAAAATCTGTAGTAATATGTTTCCAGATTTCTCACAAGGTTACCTGCAAGGCATGGGAGTTAGGCACATAAAAGAGACAACAGTAAGACCCAGTCCTTTTCTGAAGATGTGCAGTCCTGCAGACGGACATAGGTTAAGACACCAATCAGAGATTCAAGCCTTTATACTAGCACCTTGTTAAAGAACTGGTAGTGTGTGAGGTTTGATACACTGTCTGTGTAGACAGACTGAAGTCTGTCAGCTTCCCAGAAATACTTTATGAAAGTATAATACTTTTTATGAAAGCTTTGAGCCTCTGATGCCAGATGTAGCTCTAAACATACAACATGGAAGAAATCCTGTAGAGGGGAATAAAGGAAGAAATAACCCAAAGACAGGAGCCATTAATGGAGCAAGGGGAGCAAGGTGAGACAGAAGGTCAGACTGCAGAATGAGATGGAGATATAAGGAAGGAATTTTTAATGATGAGGGTGGTGTAACACTGGCACAGGTTGCTCAGAGAGGTGGCAGATGCCCCATCCCCAGGTCAGGCTGGACGGGGCTCTGAGCAACCTGCTGTAGTTGAAGATGTCCCTGCTCACTGCAGGGGGGTTGGACTAGATGGCCTTTAAAGGCCCCTTCCAACCCAAACTATTCTATGAGGGCCTTCAAGACAAAGATGAGACATTTAAACCAGCTGGTGGAAACAAGCAATAAGGAGAAACAGTGGCAGGTGTAGCAGGGTGTTGTATTTTGAGTGATGGGGACTGGAGAGAGACAGTTCCCAGTGAGGCTGCAAGTAAAGAAATTATAGCAAGGGGGGAGAGATACCTGAAGGACAGCAGGCATGGTTAACCTTTAAATAAAGGACCTGTATTTACTTGTATAGAGGGAAGGAGCAGAAAGACACTCACAGCCAAGTCAGGATGTAGAGGAGGGGCAAGTCCTTACTTCACATTATAAGCCTGAGTGACAGGATGGAGGTGGTGTCAGCAGCAACAGAGAAAGGCAGCAGTGGGAGGATTAAGGACAAGAAATAAGAAGATTGGTGGCACCAGTGTTAAGCTTGAGCTGCCGAGGAGTCATGCACTGCCATGCCAGGGTCAGTCTGCAGCACAGCACTGGGCACACGATGCAAGGACAGATGGGGATTCATGATTCACCAGTGAAAAACTAATAACTGAAATAGTCCAAGGAGTTGTTCGGAGTTAACACATAAAACAGTGAGTTAAGCACCATACCACAAACTCCTCTCTTGCCTCCAGAACATTTGCTGTCTTTGGCCCAAGCTGTGTACCATCTTTGTGGTCTGCCTGGATCCTTCCCGGGTACCTCCAGTTTTCCATTGCCTGTTGCAAGTATCCTTTTCTACAGGGTAAAACAGTTTCTGCAGTTTATGTTTAAAGCACACACATGTCTGTAGGTTCTTCACTAATTACCAGGAGGATGGTGCTTGCTTCATCTTAGCCTCCGGTACCTCAGCTTCTTGAGTCTTTAAAGCCTTGTCACTTCTTAGAACTTCAGTATTTTTGATCTACCATCTTCTTCTCATACATTTGTTTATTTTGCAAAATTAGGAGGAATCTTTTCACCTTATGACTTTACTTTTCTGACCTGAGTTTTTGTATTCCTAGAATTTCAGTCTAAAAAATGTAAAAGCTTTTCTTCAAAAAAATATACTGAGAATAATGTTAATAATTCTGCTGTGATCCACCTCCAACTTTTTCTGGTTTATTTTCCCTTAGGCTGCCTGTTATAAGCAAGATTGATTTTGCTTCCTAACATGAGTCTTTCATTTTGCCTTATAATTGAAAATGGATCAGGCACTCAACAGCTATATAGGAAAAGAAGTTACCTGTACCATAAGAAGGTGTCAGTAACAAGAAAATTCATGAACATCTTAAAAAAATTAGAATGCATGTATGTATAGTAGGAAACTGTATTTTAGACTATTCCTATAAGGCAGGTTTTATTACCTAATAATTATTGCTGCCTTATTTTTAATATAAAAATAATTTGTAAAAAATTAATAAAAGAACAGGAGCAAATATTCAGGAAGAAAATAGAGCAAACTTGGTCCTCATTCAGTGAAATACAATTAGTAATGTTTCCATGTCCTAATCTGCCTTCTGGAGGGGTGCTTTTGAAACACACAGCATATAACTAGGCATTAGTGAATGTAATCCTGACACTTGCCCCTACAATAAGACTTAAAAGGTACCACTGTCCCATTCTTTTCAGGGTAACTTGAAAACCTGAATTAATTTAGAATTAACAAGTAATATTACATAAGGCAATACATTTGACAAAGGTGTCATTAATCTCTGCTCTATGGACCAAAATTAAACAGACACTTCTCCCTTTCAACTATCCAGATATCAACCACGCAGAAGTTTATGGCTGGCAGCAACAGCTGCAAACAGCAGCCAACTCAAGAGTTCTCATCACCTTCTGATCACAGTAGGAACCAACAAATTTATGTTGGCAATTTATAGAAAAGTGTAGCAGATTTTAATTCCTGTACCTGGAAGAGAGATAGGTTGAAAATGAAAGTAATGCCAGACAAGGAGAATAGGGTCAGAAGAATACCCGTATCTTTTCTGCCCTACTAGAAAGAGTGGAATACCGACTACTGGGCAGTGTCCCCTACTCAATACTGAGCAGGCAGCCTCACACTTTGCATTTAGATTAGCAGCTTCAACACAAAGCCCTCCAAGCAAACCTGAAGCTGCCATTTCCACAAAGGGTGTGGGACCCTGCAGAAAGCTCACTAACCAATAGCAGAATATAATGTCATTCCAATAAAAAAAGTAAAAAGATACAGTCAGCTCAGTAGAGAAGGCTAACTACTTACAGACACAGCAAAAATTTTCTGTATTGTTGGTATGGTCTGTGAGGACCAGTTAACAGGACTTATTGAGTAATTGTTTTCAGAGAGGAAATTTCTGCCACTTCTTGCTTCCAGGAAGCCAGTATGGGGTATACCAGCAATACCCCTGGGAACAGTGTCACAAAACATACAAACTCACTGGTTTTGCCTGGTAAGAAGGGCAGAAATACCCAAAACTCAGCCTAAGATCCCAGGAGACAACGTAAGCAGGGATGAGGTTGGCAAGTGAATGAGCTCCAGTTCAAAAACATCAAACCTATTGGAATATCTCCATGTCTCAATAAAAAGGGATGCAGACAGAGACTATAAATATTTTATATGTAATTAGCTGTACATTTAACAGTGATTGCAGTGGGGCAGAGTAAATTCTGAATCTTGTCATTCTGAACAAGGACTCTCCCTGAAGACAGACACTGATTAATGATACAATTCTCTGAAATTGGAGGCACAGAGTCCTTCAGACTTCAAGAACGTTTTAAACTGAGTTTATGTGTCCTTCCCAGTTCACTGAACTGACTGTTTTGCTGTGTCACATTTACTTGCAGGAGAAGAGTCTAGACCATAACTGGCTGATATTCTTCATGTTTTCATTGCATATTGACATAACGTTTGAAAAAATTTATATTTTTGAGATGGAAATTTTATAAGGCAGCAATGGTCACACTGATTGTATATAAAGAAAAATCTATGCACGCTGGAAAACTGTATGTGTTTGTCATTGCTGTTTACTCTTCTAAGCTATTCGCAGTGCACATTTTTGACCTGATCTCATGATCTGTGTGTTGCAGTGATATTATACTAATGAGACTAAAATGTATTCTCATCAAGAGGATAAGCCAGCCTTTGGCTTCTTTTAGAGAGAGGTTTTCACAGCTGGAGCATCTTCATTGTCTAGGAACTTTTATAAGTGACTGAAGAATTCCTTCCATGTCCTTACTTACTTAACCAGATCCAAAGCACAGATGACAGCTAGTCTTTGAGTCCTGATCACTGCAAAAAGCCTTCGAGGTCACTGCTAGGAAAGCATTGGAAATTAGGGTCTCTTGCAAAAAGCCCTAGATAATGCTGAAGCTGGTGTCCAAGTTTACACTTCCTTTAAATTCAGGACAAACAGATATAAGCAGGAGTATAATAACCCCAGTTGTCTAACCGCTGTTTTCACTTTTAAAATTAAGGTTTTCAGTTCTACTCTCTCTAGGCATAATCTTTAAAAAGCAAAACTACCATGAAATCCACATACTTTCATGTCACTGGATCAAGTCAATCTGTCTGGACTGTCTGCCAAGCTCCAGGACAGGAGGAAGAAGAGGTATAACACTGCAAGCAGAAAATCTAATGCCAGAGACATTTCTTACCCTGGCCTGCAAGCAAAATAGCTGGAGGTTGATCCCACTGAAAACACTACGTTTCTGCCAAGCACACGGAGAAAAAAAAGTTATTGTTTAGATATTAGCTATGTCAGGTTACAGAGGTTATAGCTTCCCATCACACTCTTGTCATGTGTGGTAGTTCTGCCACTGGAAAATCCCTTTCTTTACTTCTAAAGACAAAGCTCTCCCTCCTCAACCTGGATGCACTCAACCCTTATTTCCCAATATGTTTGGGAATTCGAGGAACAATCCTGATTGACAGACTAAATATTTTTAGTTTTGTCTCCCTATCTTGTGACATCAAATGGATAAAACACTTAAGACCACCAACAATAAAACAGCTGGCAGAGACCAGAAAGATTGGCAGGTGGTCATAATTTCTGTAATGAAGTGAAAGAGAAAATGTGTGATCAAATGGCTACTGAACCTGGATAATTATTTTCATTGTAACCTCACTTGGGGGTGCACTGTGTGCCCCATCTATCTACCAAGCACATCTGTGGGGGTATTAGTACAATATAACCAAATCACAAGTTAGAATAGAATAGAACAGAACAGAATAGAACAGAACTAGACTATTTCAGTTAGAAGGGACTTAAAATGATCATCTAGTCTCACTGCCTGACCAATTCAGGGCTGACCAAAAGTTAAAGCATGTTAAAGGCATTATCCAAATGCCTCTTAAACACTGACAGGCTTGGGCCACCAACGACCTCTCTAGGAAGCCTGTTCCAGTGTTTGACCACCCTGTCGGTAAAGAAATGCTCCCATGTACTATAAAGGTTGCAACCTCAAATCCAGTATCTGTGGAAAAAAGAGTTTTTATACGGGGTGGGGGGAGGAGGGGAAGTGTGATACCGGGAAGAAAACAGGACTAAATAAAACAGGTTTCATACAGAAAGCCCCAGTGGAGCAGACCCTGGTTTGAGACCTCCTGTTTGAGCTCTTGACAGTAGATGTCGTTGCCACCGCGTCTCCCGGGGCACAGCTGGCTCCTGCTGCAGGCTGCTCTAGTGCCTTGCTGGCAGAGGCCTCTCAGCTGCAGTATTTAGGAATATAAACCTTTTGTTCTTGGTGCTATAAATACACTCGCCCTTTTCTTCAGCCTGGTCCTAGTACTATCGTTTCAGACACAAACTGATGCCTGAACAGAGAGAGTGGGTCAGGAAGAGAGGCTGCTGCAGCTGTGGGGAAGACTTCATTCCTTGGAAAAGTCCCCCACAGCCAGCAGGGATGTCACACGCCTACAACTCTGCCCCGGCCTCATGTCTGTATGTATGACGACACACATCCATAGATAGCTCCGTCTGCGCACACTGCTAGCGGGAAGGCTGGAAAGGCCTCCTGTTGTTCCAGTTTCACGTGCGCTGTCGGTGGGGAGCCATGGGGCAACATCCTCTTCACACATGCCTTGCATTTTTCTGTGAGGGTGACAAAGGACCTTCTTCAGTCATATCAGCATTTCATTGGCCCCTGCTTCCTTCACATGCAGGGTTAAAGATTTACTGTCTTTCAGCACGGTGCAAAGAAAATTCCCCTGTTCTCTCTCATACTGACCCAGATGTAGCTGGGGTGTGGGGGAGGCAGGGGAATGGGAAATAGGGTATTAAGGTTGCACCGTCAAAAATGCCAGTGAATTAAAAATCGGAAGCAATCCTACACAGAAGGGAGGTGGAGCATCATGTTTAGGAGAGGAAAAATTGCCATATTAAATTAGTGGAGCATCCAACTAGCGCAGTATCTGTTCACTAACAAAGTTTTTCTAAGGAGGTAGAAAAAAAGTGATGCTCTTGATGATTAGAGAATTACTGATCTCCAGGAAATATTTCCATTGAATCCTCAGGAATTAGAGGTTGGAGTTTGCTCCAAAACAGAGAATTTATATCTTCAGAAACTCTGGTCTTACGAACCATAAAACTCTCTTGAAGTATTTAATGATTCTTAAAAACAAGTAACTCCAGGATTTGATCAGCATGATTTTTGTACCCAGCATTGAAACTCTCAGTTTCATACTGCAGTTCTCACACACCTTTTTAAGAATGCTTTAGTAGAAGGAATTTCTTTAACTGAAGGTGGTGCATTTCTGAATCCAAAGAATCTGAAAGAGATTTTATTGTGTCCAGTTTTGGGCCATCTACTACCATAAAGAAAGGTGAGGCAGACCAAAGGAGGCTCACCAAGATGGCCTGCGGCTGGAGCACCTGCCCTTAGAGAAGGAGCTGAGGGATCTGGGCATGCTCAGCCTGAAGAAGAGACGGCTTCAAGGGGGCCCTAATAGCAGCTTTCAAATTCACAAGTTGGCCTGAGTTTCAGCTCTCTGTTAGTTCAGCTGCCTTAGCTTCTGGATAGCCTGCCACACGAGAGGGAGCAAGCTCCCTTCTGCTAGCGTAGAAAGAGAGTGCCACAATTCCTCACTTCCCCTGCGAATTTATCCCTCTCCCCGTGAAACAGGAATAACAACTCCTTTTTTCACCTTTGTCTATGTGGGCTGCAAATTCTTTGCCTCACACTATCAACATGTGCACTATCTAAAGCAGCTGATCTCAGTTAGGGCTTCTCGACACAACGATGACACAGATAGATAGCCAAAATCACTGGAGTGCTCAGTTGAATCTCCAGGAGTGTTTTCAGAGGCTGAGGGCTGCCATCTGCAGTTTTTAGCTATGTTTTCAAGGATTAGGATTTTCATAAATCAGATGTCAACAGAAGCTATTGTTCTCAGAGACTGCTGCACCACTTGAAAGAAAAATTCCAAGTTATTTGTCAACTACAAAACAGGCATAATCTATCAGACATCTCCAATTTCAAAGAGAGTGTATTGAGACATAAAGCAGTCATTCTGCGCTTTAACAGTGGATTTCTTAATTTTGCCTTTGGATAGCTTTTCCTAAAACTGTGACAACCCTATTATGCTCCTGTTAATTTTTCAGAAGTACTCTTTCTTTCATTAATTTATGAATGCTCTTTGATCTACAGACAGTCCTAGCAGAACAGTATTTTGGCAGCATCTCAAGCTGTATCTTTAGTTTCATGATTTTTTTTTTTATTCTCAAAATAATCCTTATGGCATAGTGTATATTCTTGTGTAACATTAAATGGTTCCTAAAAAGGATTTTTTTCCTTTTTGTTCTAGTATGCTACCGGGTTTGATGTTAATCTGTGTAAGGATGCAGTATGTTAACTTTGCCAGATCCAAAGTACGGGCAGTTGTCTTCACTCATTTCTGCAGCTGAGGGAAGGGATTTAGTAAACATTGCCACTCCAGCCATGCACCCTGCAACTTTTAACTGTTTCCAGAAAGATGCAAGAGAAGTCATCATGGGGACTCCTTTCTTTGCAGGAATGAGTCAGCTTAACCAACAGGATTTGTCTTGGTAAACTCTATCTAATTTGCTGTAGAGATTCTGGTTTGCCAGAACAAAATATCATGGTAACACAGTTAAACATTCATACTTCCCTCATCCCTAAACAAGAAACAGTGGCTGTCGTTGGGAAGTTTTCTTCTACTTCATTCAGAAAGGCCAAAGAACGCATCTTCAGTTCAATTCCAAAGGCTGCGTTTTCTTGTGTGGCTCCTGAGAGAGTAACGTGTCGGCCCACGCAATGCTGCAGCGGGACTGTAGGGAACACGACTGACTTGACTTCAACACAGGGAAAAAATCCTGTGTTTTCAGCCTACTGTGCTTTGCTGCCAGAAGGACGCCAGCAAGATAGTTATGTTCTTACACAGGAGTGTCTACAGAAGCTGCAGCTCCTGCAGAAAAGCCCTGGCGCAGTACACAGAGGGGAAACGAGTTCCCTCAGATTTACACGGACCTCGTGGCAGCTGCTTCCCAAGCACGCACGCTCAGTTCTGCGTTCTGGGCGCCTGCCTGGATCAGACACACTTCATGTTCTTGTGTCATCTGCGTTTCTCAGTCCCCTCACTTGCATACAGACAGTCCTGCTGGGCTGAAGTTAATATGACTGACTGCTTTCTGAAGCAAAAAAAAAAGACACTTTTTTTATTTTTAGACTATAGCACAGTTTCAGATGATCCTGGGACCCATTTCTACATCGGTTGACACTTGCCATTAATCTCACAGATCTGTAAAGAAAACAGTTCTAAAAAAATTAACAGACCCTGTAACTCTGGGTATAAAGGCCCTGGGAGTCAGCTGAAGCCCAAGTCAGAAGCAAGAGCTGTTTCTCCCTGGTGCTTGCTCACCTGTCTGCACCGCCTCTGCCCACTCCCCCAGAGAAGCCAGGCTTTCTGGAATGTGAGGCGCATATCAGATGGTGTCTGTCTACATCAAAGACCAAATAATGCTGTTACACAGAATGTAGAGGTGTTGTGTTTTGGTCCTTTTCAATAATTCTTCCTAGAAAATATGCCTTCACAGTCAGAATATACTTTTTGTAAATGCTCATTTAATAATGGCTAGTCTTTCTTTGGGAAACCGTAAACACCCTACTGTTTTCCTTCACTTAGGAAATTAAACATCTATCTAAATAGAGGTTGTTTATGCTTAGAAATCTTTCAGAGTGTTAATGCAGAGCTGCAACATATCCAGTCTTCAATATACCTCATTGGGCACAGACCAGCTCTATCATTTGGAAGTATTAGTGTCTGTAGGCTAAGTATCACTGTTAGAAGACTATATATCAAGCTGTATCTAACAGCCGAAGAGAAGTGAGGCTGCAGCAGCTCCATGGCCCCAGGTCCAACAGTAGTGAGGCTCAAGATGTACTGCTAGTAGGCACATGCACACAGAGCACGTATATATGACTTATATACATATATACATGCCCAGCCACATAGATCACAGATACACAGAGCACTCACATGAACACTGAGAACCCACAGGAAATCTGCCTTTCTTACCCCTTTCTTTTCAAGACTCTCCCCTCTTCTCCCAAGGCTCTTTCTCCACTGGTAAACCACAACACTGGTAACTTTCACACCCCAAGTGTCTGTGCACAACTTGATCACCTATTTCTTTTCCCAAAACCAAAGAAACTGTAATGCCTGTTCCCACAAAATGTCATAGAATCATAGAATCTTTGGGTTGAAAGGGACCTTCTAAGGTCACCTAGTCCAACCCCCCTGCAATGAGCAAGGACATCTTCAACTAGAGCAGGTTGCTCAGAGCCCTGTCCAACCTCATTACCTCTGTTTTTGCTAAAATGATTAATGCAGCTTTACAATTTATTTTTATTAATGATACATTGGGGCACACTTGTTTTCTATTACTTAAATGTAAACAACAAATAAGTAAAGCATTCCCCTATTTTTAGGTTTTGGAAGAGACAAGTCATGCTGCATTTTTAGACTTTGAACATAGGCCTGAAGCAAGCCATCATTGAATTCTTGTTTCCTCAAAAATGGGGCTTTTGTGACTGTAGTGTGCATCCATCCATCAGTTCCTCTCATAATTTATGAGCCGTTGTCTAATACCAGTCAGGTTTGACAGAGAACTATAGTCTCAAAGATAATTACGTTCCTACAAGTTTCACCAGTTTTCATGAAACCTGTAGGAACATAATCGTCTTTGAGGGAGAGGAAAGCAACCTAAATTAGTGTCCCTCAGGGAAGGGCCCCAGTATAAACTCAACAGTCGTCTTTTCTGTTTGCTCTGCCAAAAGCCAAACAGCACCAACACAGCTCCATACTGGACACAGCTGTACTTAGGTAATGTATAATGTACATTACTTAGGTAATGTATAATTTTCCACTTTGTGTGGAAATGATGGTTAGCTATTGAGAGTTACTAGAGGCATTACAGGTGTGAAGAATGTCACAGCGGACACAGCAGGAGAATCCCAATATAGTACAGTGAGAGGAGTGTAGAAAAGAAATCAGGCTTTATTAGTTCCATGATTAATGTAGTAAGTTGTTCTTCTGAGATTTTAGTGTAGAAAGTATCTCTTCTTTTTCCTGAAGAGACTAGGACCTCAATCTTGCCATTTGAGGAAACTTCTAATGTCTGAATTTCCACTTCGGTATGCGAAAAGGGCTCTGTGCTTGTGCTTTCTGGGCTGGGATGCCTCATGTAAATGCAGAAAAAAAGAGCACTTTGGATGAAGAAGGTTGCCCAAAGTGTGCCTTGCTTCATTGCTTGTAGTCTTCAAATACTGAACTGTCTAACTAAAGCTACTAACATGCACAGGTGTGTTACCGTAGAACTTCTGGCAAACAAACATTAACCCAAATTTCAAAGGTCCTTTGGTACATATAAAAAATTTATAATCAAAGATGATTTTATCTGGAATGTTTTTTATGTGTGCACAAAAATCATACTGTACTGAAATCAAAATTGTGTGCTGTTTCATGATTATCTACAATTTACTGCTGCTGCACTGCTGTGAATGAACAGCAGCAATCCTGTACACAGAGTTTGGCTAAGAACCATTAGGATGCTCTTTGAAATTACTAAGATGTCAGTTATGAAACAACATTTATGCAAAAAAAAAGAAAACAAGGAGCCTTGCAAAGCTCAGGAAGATGGGCTTATGAGTCAGTGCTTATTCATGCACTGACTAATGTGAGATGTCACTTGTACAGAACCAAATGTCTCTCCACAGCCTGCAGCACTGGAGGCCCATGGGTTGTCTCCAAACAGTTACAGTCTTCCCCTTAGATCAGAAAATATTCCCTTTCAACTATGTTGATATTTTTTACAATGCACAGTTCAAAACTATAGCTTAGCTTTTCCTAGGGTTTTGGGTCATTTTCCTGAACTCATCACTCTTCGGGAACTTGCTGTCTATATTCTTCGCTTTCTTCATTCTCCCATTTCTTGTCAGTATAAGAGAATAAAGAGGAGACCACAGGTCCACAATGGACAACTGTGTCTTGGGGCACCCACAAAACGAACTGCTGTTATAAGCTGGAATCTCATGATTTTGAGGCAAGATGTACTAAATAACAAGATACTTCAGACTACCAGTGAAGGGCAACTCTGAAAAAGGCAAAGGTAATCCTTGGATGTATTAATTACAGTATTTCAAGCAGAGAGAGGAAAATTTCAGTGTTATTGTGCGAGGCGTTTCTGCTGTCTTCTCTGGGGTAATGCATATCATTCCTGTCACTCATACTCAAGAAGGACACAGGCTGAAAGATGGAGAAGATGACCCTGAATTTGGAGACCCTATCACATAAGGGTGGCTTGGCTTATTTAATCCAGCAAAGCAGCACTTAGAATTGATTTGATCATTGATTATAAATACATTGTTGCATTATTAGGAAAGGAAAATTGTCCAAGTGAGAAGAACAATTTGTCACTAATAATTATAGGCTCATAATAAATAGCTTTAGGGTAGAAAATTAGAAAAAAGCTCAGAATAAGAAGTTAACTGAGCTTCTGAAACAGCCTTCCAGATGCAACAGAGGATGGAAAAAAGGTGTCACGGCACAGCGAGGGAACCATCAGGGCAGGGCCTTGCCAGCCCAGGAGCTGGGCAGCTGGGGGCACCGGGGCAGCCCCAGCCCAGGCATCAGGCACCTCCCCAGGGATGGGGACAGCCCAAGGCCAGGCCAGGACATAAGCCCATGGATGGGCCTGGCTCAGGGGGGCCCATGGCTGGGCAAGGAAGCTGGAGACCAGCATCCTACAGTGTCACTGGGACAGGGACTGACAGCCCCAGGTCGGGGCTGAAATGGGGTCCTGGGCCATGGGCAGGGTGCGGGGAGGCCCTAGGGAGACTGCGAAGGGACTACTAGGCCTCTTGGTGCCCTCAGGGCCCCTATGAAAAAAAAAAAGTGCCACAGCCTAGCTGTTACTAAATTGGGTTTTGAAAGTCATTAATTATACCATGTCTTTATAGTAAAGGACGATAACAGATGTACATGGGGTCATTTCCTGTCCTATATTCCTACGCAGTATGAAGAAATGAGGCATGAAAAAGACTCCTAGGGTCAATTCTTCCCAAAATCAATGGAAAAGACTCACTAGCGGCTGGATCAGACACCTTAGGAGAAAAGCAGGCAAAAAATGGTGCCCAAAGTCCTATTTTCTTCTTTCAGAATGAATTGCTCAAATGATGAAGACAGCTGGCAGGTATTTGTCAGTGCTGGGCATAGTCACTAGACTACACCTTGAGGACACAGACCACAGTCAGAGATGAGATATACCATCTGCTGCCTTCCTAGACCTTCCACAGTCTGCCAGTCTCCTTGATGCAGAGAAGCAGTCATCTTCGCTTGACTCAACTCTAAATCTGCCTCTGAACATTAATGTATCAGCACTTAGTAACCTGTCAATAAATTTCTCAACAGCTCAAATGATGCTACACCAGTTTTAGCACAGCTCTTGTCTGGAAGGCCCATTATCACCAGAAAGCCTTCCTCAGCACAGTTCATTCACTCCACTGGAGCTGTACAATCACTATCTGTAGAGGGCCCTTGCTACTCCTTATCTGACATGATTATTTTGGTCCTTATTGTTCAGGTAAATAAGACGACAGGAAATCTACTGGCTAGTGAAATCGTGTGAAAATATTCATGAGAAATTAATGAGCTGAATGTCCTGAAGGGGACATATGGTGCCTCATGCAACTGTTCACTCAAAAGCCATATGTTCTACAGATCCACTCTCTGCACATTCTAACAACAGAGTCAAAAATATTGGTCATTATGATTCTAGAGGTTCATAGAACCTGTATAAAAACTATGACTAGCAAAACCCCATCTGTTAAGCACACTTCTACTCTCCTGTGGAGGTACCCGATTCTCTACATACTCAGTACTGCAGTGTACTTGGCCGTGTCATGGTTGCCACTGTCTTCCCAGTACTGCGTCCTGCAAAGCCTGACGTGCTAAATAACAACTTTTAGGCACTGAAGTTCATGGACAAGGATATATCATACCTATAAACTCACTGTTCTACATTGAGAGAACCAGCATCTGAATGATTTAACAATTCCATCTGCCAGAAATGCTTTTAGACCATAAAAGTGTTCAGTGTTCCTGAAATAGCAACAGCAAAAAAAAAAAAAAAAAAAAAAAATCAAAGCTTTTAGCACATAATTTGCTGTGGTATATTGGGACTCATAAACTGGGTGATTTAAAAAGTTGTTTAAAATCAATATTGGGTGCCTTAGATTATGGGTGTTACCTTAAATTTGAATGTGCTCCCTGTGTAATTTGGATTGAAGAGGAGTGGGGAGAATGTGCTCTTAGTTGCTTTCCTACGTGTGTGTAAGAGCTGGGTACGGCATAATAACGCAAGAATGGATGTTTCCAGGCAAAAGTAACTGTTGATGTAAAGCCAGATTAAAATCCATCCTTTGAATAATTTAGTCTTCATATTAAAGCAACGTGAGTGAATTTACTCTAAGTTCCTTAAATGTATGTGGTGTCATCCTGTGTCACAAGGCTCTGAGGTAGGTGCCCTTTTAAGTGAGTTCACCAAAACTAGGCTTTGACTATTCAAATCTAAGATGTATTACAACATAGGCTGCAATGTTACATAGGTATTAATAAACATTTCTTTATAACTCAGATGTTGTCATCAACTTTAAAGAACACATGGTTTTATTTATAATAACTTTTTGAATTAAATGGACAGGTATATGTACATGCACTTGTCTTTGTGTCTCTGTATGCAATTAATACATATATGGTTTCCTAAAGGGTAAATAGTGTGTTCCTAGAATTTGGTTATCTATTGTGGATTAACTAGAGTTATACTAGTTGATGTTGACAAGGGAGGGCTGGACTCGACCATCTTCAGAGGTCCCTTCTAAACTTAACTATTCTGCTATTTTGTGCTATTTTCTTCAAGTATTATGTAAAGAATGAAACCCACTTGCTATCAGCCATTTGGTATTTTAAATATCATTAAACCCTTGGAAGCAGATTAACTGAGATACAATGTGAATATACGTTAATGAAGTAGCTGTAGACGCATTCCCATTTCAAAGCAAATCATTGCATGTTTATTCAGTTTCGTCCGCCTGCATCTCTCATCATTTGGCTCTTCATCTGTGTATCCCCAGTAGCACCATCTCTTGTGTAAATCTCTAGGCACACCCACAGCTACATGCTCCTCTTGAATTCCAATTCATGAACAGTTCATGTAGGGGAACATGGTAGTAGTGTTGCTTTGTAATGAATGTGGTGCCACACTGAGATGTAGGACTTCTCTTGTTCCAGCGGGAACCTTGTCCCACTGTCCTTCAGTAACTGAAGATAGTCATGCAAGCAGGTGTGAGCAGCCAGAAAGGTCACCAGGTTAGAAGGGAAAAATACTGACAGAAGAAAATGCTACCATATTGATTTAAATTTTCTCAGCATCATGGTATTTTAAACTATTGTCACATATACTGTGCTAGAAATGTAGCTCAAATTCCACACTCAATTTTTCTATCAAAATATGAATACAGGAACAGAGAGGAACCTTCTTTTTATTATATGCTTTCAGGGATTGCAATGCTTTCAGGGATTGCAGGGCTAAGTCCTGACTTAGCAGAAGGAATCCAAGACAAGAAGAGGGAGCAGACATTTTGTCTTTGCCCAGGTAACTGTAGCTACTATTTTCAGGAAGTCCAGCTGAAGTCCACTGATCCATCTGAAGATCCCGTTGCAACTGAGGCTCCTGGTACCACCTGTAACACCCTGTTGGAAAAACTTGACCCTCTCTGGGACCTTAACACCATGCAAAGGCGACAATAAACTACTACCTTGGTTTAACCAACCCCCTGCCTGTGAGTGTCTGCGCAACACCTTATTGGGGAACGTGGGCAGGGAGCAGGGAGTTCAGTTCAGGGCTTGCGAGTACAAGAGAGACATGGACAGACTGCAGAAAGTCCAGAGAGTGACTAAGATGATGAAGCATCTTAGTGACTGGAGCATCTCTCCTATGAGGAGAAGTTACGAGAGCTGGGACTGTTCAGCCTGGAGGACAGAAGGCTCAGGGGGATCTTACCAGTCCATATAAATAGCTGAAGGGAGGATGCAAGGAGGATGGAGCTCTTTTCAGTGGTGCCCCCTGACAGGACAAGAGGCAATGGGCACAAACTGAAATAAAGGAAATTAAATTAATTTTTTCTTTTAAATTTGCTTTAAATTAATTCCTTTAAATTAATAAATGAAATTCCTTTAAATAAAGGAAATTTAAATGTAAGAAAAATCTTTTCTACTGTGATGGTGGTTGAACACTGGAACAGATTATCCAGAGAGGTTGTAGTGTCTCTGTCCTTGGAGATACTCAAAATCTGACTGGTCTCAGCAGCCTACTCTATCTGACCCTGCTAGATGATCTCCAGAGGTCCCTTCCAACCTTCCCCATACCGTGATTCTGTGAGACACTCCATCCTGAAAAGAAGGATCATTATATACATAATTCTAGCCCAAATTTCTAGAGATTTAGAGTCAGTTCCCAGCTCCCAGCACTGCTGCAAGTTCCTATATAAACTGGGAAAGGTAACTTATAACTATATGCTACAGTTGCCCTGTCCTTAAAAATATACTACTTTATTATTTATGCTACTGTTGCATCATCCCATGGAAACTCAATGTTTAGCTAATATTACTGAAAGATTAATGAGATAGTTTGCTTTTTAGATTCCAAAAAGGTGTATCACTCAGAAAGCAGTCACAGTCATAGATAACCTTGCAGTGAAACTGCAGAGTTCTTCAGAATACAGACAGGCTGCAAATGGACAACGAGACAGAGCAGCCAGTGTATTCCGTAGGCACATACAGACAGCAGCCTCAAAGCTGTTAAACAAGCACTCAGGGATGCTGATGAAACATTTCATAGTAGTTCTAATGAATGAATTAATAGCTTGCATGCATTTCTAAGAGGTAATCCAGTATTGCAAACAACTGTATTATGTAGATAGTTTCAAAAACAGCTACAATAATTACAATGAAAGCAGTCAGTATTCAAACTACCAAAGCTTTTTCATGTCTAAATAGCCAGTCTTTCAAACAAAGCAATCTTTCACCTCAGATAAACATATTCTTTGGCACTGACTTTTTGACAGTTGGGATTTACTACTCTAGAACATTATCTGTGTTTCTCTTCAGTCTCTTTATAAACCCATGTTATATTTTCAATGAGGATGATATTTCTTAACTACTACTTAACTTTAGCTACTAGAGACTAAAAGCAAACTATGAACCTGGAATTTTTTGTTTCTTCCTTTAGCTTTGCTTTTAACAGTAACAACTTTTAATGTTATATATTAAGTAAACCAACACCTCTTGCAAAACACTTAACTCTACAATTTAAATGCTAAAAATCTGGCAAGAAAACATTCTCTAGAGTCCCTTGGAGTCAAGCCCTTCTTCCCACTACTCTGCCACATACCAAGATCTTTCTTGGTTATTATTAGGGTTTTAAAGATGTTCAGTCCTGGCTTCTTAATTCTCCTTGTGTAGTCAGGAGTACAGAGATCTCTGCCTTTGACACTAAAGCTAATGCTGAATTCTTCTGAAAACTCCTTCACAGATTAACTCGGTTTTGGGATAAGACAAACATGTAGTCACTTTTAAGTCAGACACTTCTTGTGAATAAATAAGGTTGACCTGTGCAGAAAGGAGGCCAAAGAACTGGAGAAGAGTTGAAATTTTATTTTAGGTAGTATTTGACTGAAATTCTCTAGAATGTGTATGATAGTTTCCTTTGTCATGTATGCTGTGTCTTAAGTTTAAAAGTACTTTAAGCACTAGGAGATGTAGCAAACCTCACAAATAGCCTTTTAATTTTACTTTCCTATACATCTGAACCACTCTAAAGAAACAGCCAGGATAAATGCATTTTTCTCTCTTATAAACATCACTTAGAAAACGTGCACATCAAAATTGTGCACACCACAATGTGCACACCAAAATTGTGCACAGTATAATTGCTGCAGTATAGCCATGTTTTGTTGTGACTGGCAAGGGAAGCCACATGAGTCCAACAGAGAGTTGTCCAGGAGAAACAGCCACGAAAGTGTTTCCTCTTCCTAACGTTAGCATGGCAGACAGGGATACTAATAACCAGCTTCAACAACAACAATTAATCATGTTTTTTATCCAATAACAAAAACTTTTTATTATCAAGTAAATAATATAAGTTAGAGAAACATTCAGGTCAGGCCCTCTCAAAGTAACATGGAAACCCTGCATGCAGTTGCATGTTAGGGTCAATCACAACATGCCACTCGCAGTCTCTGCTAGCCCAGGTAAGCTCTGCCAGTCTAGCAAGAGTGACATCAGGTTCATAAAGGCTTCCGAATGATATGTCACACCTCCTTCTTTCATGGGATGCCTGTGATCTGTACAGCATGATAACATTTCTTGACAGCTTACTTCATATTATAATTCTCTGCATTTATGAAAAGTCTTTCATCAGGAGATCTCAGAGAGCCTTACAAGAGCTTGGGGTTTTTTTAATAGTGAGCTCATATAAAAACAGATTTCATGTCCTGACTCCCCTGCTTTACTCAGTAGTCGAAGGTTTTGGTTTTTAATAGGTATGTCTCATTTAACTGTCTCTCATCACCAGGATTGCCAGCATTTCTGTCTGCTCTCTCTAGAGGAAGTTGTCAGGAGCAGAGTGAGTGATGTTCATTATGTGCCAAATAACAGCACAGGACTGCTCACCATCTAGACTTTCAGAGATCAGGTGAGAACCAAAGGGTGAAACACAAAGGCTCTCTTTCTCTGAAGAGGAATTAGTTTAACCTGTAGGGGGAAAAAAAATACACAAGCAACTACAGTTTAGTCTACAGTACATTTTAGAGGATACTTAAGAATAAACACGTGAGAAGGCATTATTGGCATATATATCACCTTTTTTAATATATCTAATTCAATTGAGTTGACTCTTGAAATCAGCAGACCAATATTTTATTAATTCCAGCTTAAAATAATTGTTACCATTACTATAGTGCATTCCTCTCAGTAAGCTGGTGATTCTGCATGGATTTGCCATGACAGAAGCGAAGATGTCACCATCTACAGGAAGTGCTCTGTGTCTCAACCTCAATCAGTTCTAGAATTTTTCCTTTTTAATGAGATGTCATCTAACAAAGAGGCCCACAAGACAATCTAATGTCCCCACCAGTAAATGCTCTTAAGCTTCCTGTCTAAGATGGCCTGACAACGTGCCGTCATTAACAATCATGACAAAATCCTCAGTAACATGAGAGAGTTCTCTTTCTAAAAAGTCAAAATTCTTCCTTGTATGATAACATCTGGCTAACATGAGGTGATCCAAAAGAGGGGTATGACTACAGTAATTCACAGACATGTTGTCTCACATGTAAACTGTTTCAAAAGCTGTCTTCCTCCATTTTCAATTATTACATAGTCCAAAGATGCCCCCAGATTGCACATCAGTAGATGACTTGATAAAACAGTTTAATACCTTCTTATGGTGTTTCCATTATATACACAGATACTGCAGGTGATGACTTTGTTGCAACACTACAGAGAGATTTAGGTTTTAACTTCTATTTAAAGATCTAATACTCAGTGGTTTCAGTGGAAAGTCGTCAATTTAAACAGGATTTAGACATTTAATTCCCTTAAGGATGTAAGCCTTTGTCTTTCTACAGTAGATAGATCACCATCACTTTCCAGACAGTTCAGTGTTGATGATTTTAGCTTTCTGCTCTTCAGGCTCTGTGAAAGTTAGTCATTATATATGATCCAGAAATTCTAAGAGAAATTTGGATCATTATCAACTATATTTAGTAATCCACTTTTAAAGCATGAATAACTCCACCATTAAAAAAACAACTCTATCATAGTATCTCAACACAGATGAATAGAACTAAGAATCCCACATGAAACTTCACAGCTGTGTTTAATTTTTGTTCTGCCACTTAGCATTGCATTTTTTGCATGTGCATTAAAGCCCCCCAAAATAAAAAAGTTTTCTTCTTGTCCTGTCTAGCAACTATAATTTTGTAGATCTTTGAACTTTATAGACCTAAAGCTATCGGAAAGACTCTCGCTGAATATATTGGGTTTTGGATTAGTGTCCCATTAGAACTGCTTCCTATGCAATAGGAAGTTTCATGACATTTCACACCTTGAATCCCCCAAGTATAGTCATTTAAGAAATTGGTTACAAATAGAATTAATCTAATCTCACTTAAGGAGCTTCTCAGTTAAGAAGCTCCGATTTCCTTTTCAGTGGGGTCATCTTGGCAGATTCTACTTAAAAATCAAGCTTAGAGAAGCATGGAAAACAAAGGTCTCTGAAGACTACTTAAATAGTTTGGAATTGGATTTTCACTACATCAAAAATTATGCCAACCCAGCTGTAGTTCATCTCAAATCTGTCCTCATAAATGTTGCACAATTAAGAGTTCCCTTTGCTAGACTGAGTAATCCCCCATGTAAATGAACATTTAGGTGGTTTACATATTGGAGTTGAGACAGTCCCTGCTCCAAAGCTCTACGTAAAGCTTTTTGCATTACATCTTTTTCTGGATACATTGTCACATCTGATGCGAATCCTTCTTCACCACACTCATTTCAGTAGTTCCCTGTAGTTAGATTAATTATTCTGTGACACTACTGCTTTTCTGAAGTCTTTTGCCTCTTTTTGTTCCTCTTGCCTAGCAGGCTGCTTTCTAATTTGCATATGTCAGTCTTTGTCTGCCTCATTTTGCTTAATTAAGAGTACAATTCTGCTCTAATGAGAACAAAACCCAAATCCTAAAAAGCTTATTAATGTAGAATGGAGGAAATGTGTTATGATTCTAATTCTTGGAAAGCAATCTAATCTCCAGTACAAGATTAATATTAATGTTAAGAGGAAGAAACTTCTCATGCCTCAAGATATAAGAAATATTCCTTATGTTATTAACTATGCCATAGGAACCTTAACTACATACAAGCTACCATCAGAAGGCTGAAGATCAACACTTTCAAATTTGAGTGTCTCAAGGTAATTACTTTAAGCTGTTTCTATTATAGGTCTGACTTTTATGGTGGTACCCACATACACACACCACACATCCGCCTTCTTAATGGGGGTGAAGGAACATGCACGCATTCAGAACACCTGAAAATGAGGCAACCTTATTTAGAGGCCTAAACAGCATTCCTTAACATGCTCAGCTCTGACAATTTTAGTTTGGATTCAAGCTGTTAAACACCAGAGCACACTAAATTGAAGCAAGTACACTGAATAGCACAGGAGAGCTACTGCATCCTGGAGAGCTGTATTTTACAGCGTGCAATGTCACATGGCAGTCAAAATTATTTTGGCTCTTACCAGTGGCATTAGTGGTATGCTATAGAGAACAGAGACTAGGTCACCAGCAAAACATGACAACTATAAATGGAGTGGCTGATTATCAGCTGCAAAGCCAACATGTAGTAAAGAGCACCATGACTCAAAATAAAATGCTGATGTCAAATTTGAATCCCATATACAGCACCAAGAGCATCAGCAAATGAAAGACACTGCCTAAGCCTCAGGGGTATCCCAGATACATGAGTGACAGCTGGAAGCCAATGCATTTTTTAGAAGTCTGTGTTTGGCCATAATACACTTAATTATTTTTTGAAATAGCTAAAATTTGTTGTATGATGAGAAATTTCAAGGCTTTTTATTTGTCTCCAACATACTTCCACATTTCTCCTCATGTTGATAACAGCACTGTAACCAAATACTACAGCCTTTCTTGTCAGACCAAATCAAGAATGAACATTTAGAAAGGAATATGTTTTGTTTGTAGCTGTGTCTCACCACAGACAGGTTATCAAACATCTCTGGGAAGAAGAGAAGCTTGCTTGTTTTAGAAGCTATGTATTCCTTTTGTTGTTAGGAGTAACACAGGCATGGCTTCTGTGCATGGCAGTAGACGTGGAAACATTGCTAACACCAGAGTATCTACAGCACAGCAGTTATAGTAACAAATGTATAATGTGTTCCATTACATGACAACTCTGTCTCATAATCCCAGATGTAAGAAAGATCTTTTTTTACGCCACTTAAGCTTGTTAGGAAGAGGGGAACTTTAACTGTTCAACAATTTTGACAATTGTAAATTGCCTCTTAATTTTGCTTAGGCTGTTATGAAATATGTAGGTATAAATATATATGGTTTCCCAAGCCTCCGTTACAAAAGATCATGATCTCATCTGTTTCAGTCAGAATAATTTTCAATAGAGTAAAATAGAGTAGTCCATAACCTATAGCATGTGGTAGACACCAGTTAAAGCTATATGCTCTAAAACATAAAACCTCCACAATACATTCAAGTAATGCTTCACATGGGGGAATTTACACCTACTTCCAAGCAGTGTATACTTTATGCCTTTAATCAGGAAAACAATTGTTTTTCTTCTTACCTAAGGCAATTACAGATAGTATTCTAATGTATATATTCATCTTACGTGTTATCTTTGCAAGTGACTGAATTCAGTGAAGGAATTCAACTGGATGTTAGCCTGTGGCAAAGAATTCCATGGGTTGGTTACACAACACTCCTATCACTTCTAAATCAATTGCCTCTTAATTTCAATGACTGCCCCCTTAAGAGGGTGAAAAGGATCTCCCTGTGGATCAGTTGTAACTGCCTATCCCTCTGAAATTCACTTTTATACTCCTGTGCTGTATTTCTGTGCAATTTAACTTGATCGTGTATCAAAACGCCTTCCTTCCTTCCCCCTAGTTGATAATTATTTTTTCATCTCCCCAGGATTATTTCTTGTACATTTCCTGACAAGATATCCAAAACAGAATGCTATATTACTGGTGAAAACACAGATTGAGCTGATACAACATGTTTTGTTTTGGGTTTTTTCCAAAATTTTCCATATCCTTTCCCTTTCCTTTATACAGCTGATGGTACTACAGATACATCTTTCCATTTTCATCAAAGTTGCTGACAAAAATTACCTTTGTTGAGGTACAGTTTAATGTAACAAGGTCATATTCTTGTATTACTAGCTCCAGGTAAAGCTGTATTGATTCAAACATGAAGAGGGATGTAGCTTCTGGAGAAGGGGAACAAACAACAGTATTTTAACAGATAACCCTGTATTTCAGAGCATCTGAGATTAATATTTATATGTCTTGGAGAAGAGCACAGAATTTGGGCCTTTCCAGAAAGGTCCATATATGATCCTCAGCCTAAAGTGTCAACAGCTTTTATTTTTTATTGGCTTTTTAGCCTTCCTGTTGAAGGTATGCAAGGAATGAAGCTGAGGGTATTGTTTAGTCTCTCTGAGCAGTTAACAAGGTGCAACCTTGAGGAAAGAAACAAGATAATCACAAAAGAAACACAACTACTGAACCTTGAGTGAACTATGCTAATTAACATCTTCTTAACATATAATTGACATAATAGAAACCTGCCCCTGGGCGGGGAAAGCCCCTTCCACACTGAGCATGCCTAGGAAAAAAGAAGGATGCTGTGACTTCAAGTGGAGGCGAGGCTTGTGAGAACCAATGGGAACAAGGGTGAAGGAGCCGGAGCCAACTTTTAAAAAATACTGATAACTGTTGCTCGAAGCATATAAATGTTTTCTGTGTGTTAACCAAGGTGTACTAGCTTTGTGGGCCTACCACCTAGCACCTAGCTCTGCGCAGATTGGGAATAAAAGCAAATATCTCAGCTCTGTGTGTTTTTTGGCTCTCTGCACAGCGGGTGGAAGAACCCATATTCGGGACAACACTCTCACAGTTCTTTCCAACAGACAGAGATCACAGAGAGATGAGGATTCTGCAACCATTTCTTATTGCTGGGGCATGTGAAGTGTGCAAGTGGCTACTATTCCAATTGTCTCATGACACTCAAGCTTTCCCTCAGATTATCCCTTGACCCTCTGACAAAACTAAGAACCCATAAATGTAAAAGAGAGAAATTACCAAGGTTTAGCTCTGTAACAGCTGAAGCTAATCTAAACTTGCATTGGTCATTTTACAACTTTCCTCTCACACATTCCCAACACTTTGCACCAAGCCCTGAGTCCATTTAACAATCCCATTATACAGGCCAATGTTCATTTAATTGAAAACCAACCTGGCAAAAATTTCATTTGGTTTGGCCCAGTTCAGGTCTCTGATCTAGGAATGGTAACACGCAAGTGCCAGTATCTGAAGAAGGTGTGACCTGGGGAAACTACAAGTGCAGGGTTGCAGAAACCCAGAATAGGATTCTCTTAAACTGCAGGGAACTTGATCTTCACCCACCTGGAACAAATTGTGACCCTACAAAGGTCACTGAAATCAGAATTTCACCCTAATTGCTACCACGTTTGCATTTTCATATATTGAATTATCATATTGCTATAGTTTTTCTATGAAGATTGTAACTCAAACTTTTTAGCTTTCAGTGTATTTCAGGGTATCAGGGTCAGAAAATATTCATCACAGACTGTCTTTTTTCATCAATTTGACGATCAGCATTCTGACACTGACCCCACATGAGTCTGGCTAGAATCAAAATCCAGTATATCTTAGGGCACAAAACAGCGTATTTATCTTGTTGGTATCTGTAATAAATATTTTATTAATAATATATAATATCTAAAGTACCTACATTTTTACATCAGGCATTCTAAAGTCTTGTCATAATAGCAGCAGATATGATGTGTAATTAACTTGTTCCATTTCTGCTTGACTATTTGGGCGCAGTTTTCACCATTTAGAGCTCAAGACATGGAGATAAACCAACTGCAGCCTGAGGGAAAAAAACACACCACAAAGAAGTATTTTATTTAACATTCCTTTTAGGAAAGCTGGTGGCTACTCAGCATCAGACAAAACTTGTGTATAAATGCAATGCTATGCTAAGTAAGTGATGTGGAAATACCAAAAGACTGTGAAGTACTTTCTAAGGAGTTGTTAACATGTGCCTGAGGCTATACTGCTGAGTTGCAAGTTTAAGGGGCATGTTTTCATCAGTATTCAAGTCATATTTGTTAGTGAGCATCAGAGCATGGTAAATAAAGCTGAGAAAATGTGAAAAGTTGCCATAAATTTTAGAAATTCCACGTGCTGAGCAATGCAACAGCATAATCTTTGATTTTTCATTACTTACTTAGCTAACGATCTGAAGTCCACACACTTTTCTCACACCATGTTGTCATTTACGTGTATTGTTATCTTAAAGCTGGCCCAGAACCTTAAGCATAATGTTAGTATTCAACTCCAAATATATGAACAACATCTTTGATATCACGTGTGATACAAATACGTGAACTGAGGCTGCAGGTTATGAGCCATCTGAAATAGAAATCGATCATTACATATTTTACAAGCCACTACATGTATCTGTGACCAACCAAGTAAATTATAACATTTGAGCATTCTCTAAAGCAATCTAATATGATGTCCATCGTCACTATGCAATTCATGCTATGAAGATGAAGCACATACTCTAGCAGGTGGCACATTCACAGTCTTGAAAAAGACGTAGCAAAACTTGGCTTTCCAAAATACTCAGAAATGTCTTAATGTGTGCCAAGCGTAAGCCCAGGGGTGGCAGACTCTTCTGGAAGATTTAGTATGTTGGAATGAAGCCGTTAGCACTTGCTGCCCACCCCTCTGCCAAACACTACCATCTCCAACAGGTACGCCAACGTAAACTGACACTGGCAGATGCCCACGTAATCATTCAAAAGAAGAGCCACACAATGGCTGGGAGCAGCAACTTCTTCAACTATTACAAATAAATCTGCCACCAAATATGAGTCGGCTGTGACTCCCCAAGAGGCTAGCAATTGCAGTTTGAGCTGGCTAGAAACCTCCATTCAAAAAAACCCCAAGACTGCCAAAGTGCGAGGATGGTTGTGGAAACATGAAAAATTTGCTAAGACTTGCTAACCAAGTTAATAAAAACTAAGTCAAGTAGGGAAAAGTAAGAATTCATCAACTCCATCCCCCACTATAAGCTGAAAAATGGAAGCTCCAGGAGCATTGTGCTGAGTCTCACCAGTCTACTTCAAGATCTCGATTTTGAGCCTCTTAAATACTTCAGGCACCTAAAAAAAAAAAAATAGCTTCTGAAACTCTAACTCCACATTTTCACAGGAGTCTCCACAGACATACTTGCTACTTCCAAGCCTAGGCCATTATTTGGATATTTATGAGAAATTAATGAGTCAGGTATCTGTAATACATTTGCTACATCATTTCAAGTCATTATCAAATTTATACTAAAAACTTTGGGATGTCAGTAGATGTCAGTGCTTTAAGAAACTACAATGGCAAGAAACTCTTTGCAGGGAGAGAAAATATATTCTATCAACTAATGTAGTTGAAAAACTGTAAACGTGATTCTGGGTATGTAAGATTTTATTTGTGTACATAAGAGATAATACACCTTTGGTGCACAACACATCTCATGGCAAATGTAGAATCTTTGTCTTCAGCATGAAATACTGGCATAATAAATACATACAGATTCATTTACTTCTAAAAAATCCAAACAGGTTAAGAAAAAAAAAATGTTTTCATATGGATAATTTGCTTTTTACAGGGCACATGGCAATCATTCAAGGAAAATGAGCTCTATGAAGCTCTCTGGAACAAGGGAAAAAACCAAATCTGTTTAGTGCAGAAGTGAAAAGCACAGAAATCTCTTACAGTAATCCCAGCATAGTTGTGTGCTGCTCTCAATGTTCCTTAAGCAGAGTGGCTACAAAAGCCAAGTCAAGACAGGTTCTTGGGAAATTTAGCATCCTTTCATCCTGAAATGCCTACACCTGTCTGTATGAAAGCCTCTAGAGCCCTGTACTGTAATGTTGATTCTTTCTGCATTTGAGGACTGTCGTGGTTTAGCCCCAGCCGGCAACTAAGCACCATGCAGCCGCTCGTTCACTCCCCCTCCCGCAGTGGGACAGGGGAGAGAATTGGGGAAAAAAAACTCATGGGTTGAGATAAACACGGTTTAATAGGACAGAAAGAAAGAAGGAAACAACAATGATAATACCAACAAAGGAATGTACAAGAACAAGGGATGCCCAATACAGCAATTGCTCACCATCCAGTGATCGACAGCCCATCCCCGAGCAGAGATTTCCGCCCCCAGCCAACTCCAGTTTATGTACTGGGCGTGACGTCGTGTGGTAGGGAATATCCCTTTGGTCAGTCTGGGTCAGCTGTCCCGGCTGTGTCCCCTCCCAGCTCCCCGTGCACCCCCGGCCTCCTTGCTGGCAGCCCAGCACGAGAAGCTGGACTGTCCTTGACTGCTCAGCAACAACCCAGAACATCAGCACATTATCAACATTTTCTCATCCCAAATCCAAAACACAGTCTCACACCAGCTTCTGTGAAGAAAACCAGCTCTATCCTGGCTGAAACCAGGACAAGAATCTACAGCTTTATTTCTCTCTCTTTTTTTCCCCAACCCATTCTCCCAACTCCCAAAGGAGAATCCCACAGGACTTCCAATGCCTGTTTTACAGGTCAATTGGCCAAGAACACACGAAGAACAATGCTATTACTATATACTATATTCACATGCTGTGCAAGGCAATCCTGTCATACCCATCTATCATCCTTTTTTTTCCATTTGATATGAAAAAACTAACTCACTTTATGAATGAGGCAAGTTAAAGGGACAAAAGCACAAACCAGCACTCATTTGTGAGTTAATGTGAGCTAATTGGTGATGTCAAGATTGGAGGCAGCCTGGGCTGCAGTGATCATGCACTGGTGGAGTTTGCGGTCATCCTGGAATTTGCAGAAGAGATATGGGGCGGGCGAGGAGTAAAGTCAGGTCCCTGAATTTTAGGAAAGCAAACTTCCAGCTCTTCAGGCAGTTAGTCAATAGGACCCCCTGGGAAACTGCCCTCAGGGACAAGGGAGCAGAACAGAGCTGGCAGATCTTTAAGGACACTTTTCATAGAGCACAAAAGCGCTCAATCCTCAGGTATAAGAAATCGGGAAAGGAAGGCAAGAGACCTGCATGGCTGAGTGGAGACCTGCTGGGCAAACTAAAGGGCAAGAAGGAAATGCCAAGGCAGTGGAAGCAGGGACAGGTATCCTGGGAAGAGTACAGGGATGCTGCCCGGTTGTGTAGGGATGGGATCAGGAAGGCTAAGGTGTGGCTGAAGAGCTGAACTTGGCAAGGGATGCAAAGAATAATAAGAAGGGCTTCTACAGGCATGTCAGCCAGAAAAGGAAGGTCAAAGAAAGCGTATCCCCTTGATGAGCAAGACAGACAAACTGGTAACAACGGATGAGGAGAAGGCTGAGGTACCCAACAACTTCTTTGCCTCAGTCTTCACTGGCAGTGTCTCTTCCGACACCTCTCGAGGGGATGGACTGCAAGACGGGTACTGGAGGAGCAAAGTCCCTACCACTATAAGAGAAGATCAGGTTCATGACCACTTGAGGAACCTGAACATGGATAAGTCTATGGGACCTGATGAGATGCATCTGAGAGTCCTGAGGGAGTTGGCTGGTGTAGTTGCTAAGGCACTCTCCATGATATTTGAAAAGTCACAGCAGTCAAGTGAAGTCCCTGGTGACTGGAAAAAGGGAAACACTACACCCATTTTTAAAAGGGTATCAAAGAGGACCCTGGGAACTACCGACCCATCAGCCTCACCTCTGTGCCTGGGAAGATCATGGAACAGATCCTCCTAGAAGCTGTGCTAAGGCAGATGGAGGACTGGTAGGTGATTTGAGACAGTCAGCATGGCTTCACCAAGGGCAAGTCCTGCCTGACCAACCCGGTGGCCGCCTACGATAGAGTGACTGCATCAGTGGACAAGGCAAGAGCTACTAATGTCATCTCTCTCGACTTCTGCAAGGCCTTTGACACGCTCCCCCACAACATCCTTCTCTCTAAATTGGAGAGATATGGATTTGATGGGTGGACTGTTGGGTGGACGAGGGATTGGTTGGACGGTTGCATCCAGAGGGTAGTGGTCAACAGCTCAATGTGCAGAAGGAGACTAGTGATGAGTGGTGTCCCTCAGGGGTCTGTATTGAGACCAGTACTTCTTAGTATCTTCATCAGTAACACAGACAGTGGGATCGAGTGCACCCTTAGTAAGTTTGCAGATGACACCAAGCCAAGTGGTGTGGCTGACATGCCTGAAGGACGGGGGCAAGCTCAAGCAATGGACTCATGCGGACTTCATGAGGCTCAACAAGGCCAAGTGCAGGGTCCTGCACCTGGGTCGGGGCAACCTCTAGTATCAATACAAGCTGGGGGATGAAGGGATTGAGAGCAGCCGTGCCAAAAAGGACTTGGGGGTACTGGTGGATGAAAAGTTGGATAGCAGCCAGCAATGTGTGCTCACAGCCCAGAAGACTACCCGTATCCAAAGCAGTGTGGCCAGCAGGTCAAGGGAGGGGATTCTGCCCCTCTACTCCGCTCTGGTGAGACCCCACCTGGAGTCCTGCGTCCAGCTCTGGAGCCCTCAGCACAGGAAAGACATGGACCAGTTGAAGCGGGTCCAGAAGAGGGCTACAAAAATAGTCAGAGGGATGGAACAACTCTCCTGTGAGGACAGGCTGAGAGAGTTGGGGTTGTTCAGCCTGGAGAAGAGAAGGCTCCAGGGAGACCTTATTGCAGCCTTCCAGTGCTTAAAGGGGGCTTATGAGAAAGATGGGGACAGACTTTTTAGCAGGGCCTGTTGCAATAGGACAAGGGGTAATAGTTTTAAACTAAAAGAAGGTAGATTTCACTAGATGTAAGGAAGAAATTTTTCACAATGAGGGTGGTGAAACACTGGCACAGGTTGCCCAGAGAGGTGGTAGATGCCCCATCCCTGGAAATATTCAAGGTCAGCCTGGATGGGGCTCTGAGCAACCTGATCTAGTTGACAGTGTCCCTGTTCATTGCAGGGGGGGTGGACTAGATGACCTTTAAAGGTCCCTTCCAAGCCAAACTATTCTATGACTCATTCTATGTATTCTATGATTCTATGATTTCGGGAGTTTTTGTCACTTAGATATAAATGCTTTGCCTTGCTCTATCATGCAGAAGTGATGGCATACTAATGATTTATATCAATAGCATTGGAAAGAGAAAAAAATAGAATTTATCCAAAGTTACACAGGGAATGTGAAGGGTAGTATGATGTTCTCCTTACAGCTTGCTGTCCATGTTAATTTAAGCGGACATCCAACTTGGCCTCAGGGGACAACTCTGAGATAAATTTGGGAGTTTGTAAAGCACCTCAGTAGTATCTAGAGTTGAACGGCATAAAACTATGGGAACATGTACCACATATTAATAACATCATAAATGTTGAAGGGATGAGGTTGACTGATCTTCAAGGAAATACTGACTGCAGACAGGAAGTGCCTTCCCAACACCTCTACAAAAGGAGGAAATCAAGGAACAGAAGACCTGCACAGCCTCTGTTGCAGGAGGTTATTACAGCTGACTCAGTTCCTGCTTATAAATATGGTGGTTCCCAAGCAAAACTAAAGGTCTGTCCTCTCTATAACTTAAGGCACGCAAGCAGTGTCCCAAGAGCTATCACCGGGACGAATTCCCCACAGCAGCTACGTTTAGTGATGCTGTGGGAGACAAGAGGGTGCTGCCTCATGGTGAAGAGCGCGGGAGCTGCCCCGCAGCTGCTCACCACACGACGACAAGAGCGTTGGAAAGGGACGACAGGGCGAGTTGCGCGGGGGCCCCCGGCCTGTTGCCCACACACCCGCAGCTCCCGCTCCCTGAGCGTCCCCAGGCCTCCCCTTCCCTTGGGATCAGCGCGGATTTCCTCTCCTCGCAGCTCCACCACCCCTCACGGGCCCGGCTGTCCCCATGACAACGCGGGTAACCATCCCCACAGCTCCCCACCCCG
>NW_010509902.1:0-1856 GCF_000687285.1 Phaethon lepturus
GGTTTAGAATAGATATTAGGAAAAATTTATTCCCTGAAAAGATTGCCAAGTATTGAAACAGGCTACCCATGGATGTGGTTGAGTCACCGTCCCTGGAGGTGTTTAAAAGACTTGTAGATGTGGTGCTTAGGGACATGGTGTAGTGGTGGACTTGGCGGGGTTCGGTTAATGGTTGGACTTGATGATCTTAAAGGTTTTTTCCAACCTTAATGATTCTATGACTCTATTCCCTACTCAGCTGTGCTGGATTGTGGCCAGTTTTGAAGGAAATAACTATTTCAGAGGACTTCGGTGCCTATCCCTCTCCTGGCTTGGGTCTGCCCCTGGGAGAGGGGGGATGCTGGCTGAAGGGAATTTTCCCGTTGGGACTGCAGCCTTGTCATGCACAAACTTTAGATGGTGCTTAAGTATTTCCCTAACTCTGTCTGTAGAACAAATGGTAAAAATACAAATCTTCAAGCTCAAGAGCAAGACAGACACTTAAAAAAAATCATTCTTTTAGGAACCATTAGTTTAAGAGGCTTCTATCATGTTTTTGAATGGCTGCTACTAGTGTGACCATACAATGACCACTACTATGAGAGTCCATGTTTCATACTGATCAGCTAATAAATACGCTTATTTCTACATCAGTTATTTAATCCCAATCACATATAGTTCTCTTTTCCTTAGGGAAAAATAAACAAAATCCTAAAGCCAAAAGCAAACTGACCAGAAAACAGCAGACTTCAAGGGCTGGAAAAGCAAAGCTTCTTGAAGAATAGAAGGTGCTTTTAGTCAAAAGTAAAGGGGACAGAAATCTCAACAGTTTCAGGCCAACATTTGTGCACTCCTCAATGCAACTATAGCTGATGTCCTCTCCACACAGCAGTCTGCTTCCCCTCCTTGGCCAACTTACCTTGGGAACCACCGGGTTACAGCTAAGCACTGATTCCCTCAAAGATCATAAGACCAAAAAAAAAAAAAAAAAAGATTTAATGCTGAAAGCTGTGGAGTTCATTACAGATTTAATTTAAAGTTGAAGTTCACATGTGACTACAAGCATTGGAGAAGTCTGGAGAAACACGGGAGGAGTCATTCCAACGTGAAGCTTGGTGAAAAAATAACGGCCAAATAAAATAATGCAGTCATTAAAAAGTATATAGTTAAGTAGAAAGAAAGTCAATATGAAAGAAACAAAAGAAGAAATCTGGAACTAAATCTGAAAAACTTAATTTTTTTAAACTAAAAGTGAGAAAGTAGATCAACTGCAATGCCAGCATGTTCCAGGCAATGCTTTTTAATGAAAAATCAAATTAAAGCACCCACCCTTTTAGAAGCATGAATAGGATATGTGGATGGGCACTAATATATTCCACAGTAGGGCTGCGTGTGCCAATTTGTCTTCTCAAGATGTTGTTAAATATCTGGGAAACGTCCTTTTTGCCCTGTTAAAGAAGCAAAATATATCTTCAGATGGCAAAACATGAACATATGACCATTTACTATAATCTCTATTTAAAGTAGAAATGAAACTGAAAACAAAACAAGTCAGTCTCTTTTTTGGGGCTCTCCACAGTCCCACTATCTCATACTTGCTGTTTCTTCAATGCCACAAGAAGGCTTCCTCTGTCAGGTGGCTCTGAAGACTACTGATCCCCGCACTCCCATTTACACTCTGTCTAAATGAAAATGTGCATCTCCTGTATTCTGTCAAGCAAGTCCCTGGCTATCTTAAAGAGCAACATTAAAGTACCAAAAAATCAAGCCACCACCCTGAGCTAAACATGCTTTTGCAGTGTGTAGTATTGCTCCCACAGCCTCCAAATTTAAGTTGTCAAGCTAGTACTGTATGAGGTTTAATAAGGCCAAGTGCA
>NW_010509903.1:0-9989 GCF_000687285.1 Phaethon lepturus
CGCCCTCGCAGTCCGCAGCGGGACTTACGCGCGGCCCCTCACGGCAGCGCCGTGCCGGTGTCGGCCTTCGCCACCTGGTGACTCCCGGCAGCGGCCCCGTGCTGAACTCTTCCTCGTTTTCTTTTAAAATCTTCCCGCTTCGGGGGAGCGCGGCTAGCTGGGCTTCACCTTCCGAGGCCCGGTTAGGTGCTTACGAGAGGGATAGCTGAAGGAAATGGCTCACCCTGCAAGTCTTTTCGCGTCTTACAGACTCGGGTTTTGTTTAACAGGAGTAATTACAAATACTGAAAGAGACGCTTATTAGATTATTTTTAGGGTAGAATCCACCATGCTTCTGTCCCATCACGGACTGCTGCTTGGTTTGTGGCCCAGTGTTGCTTTTTTAAAATGGAGTTCAGGTGCTTTTCTTCAGATAGTGAAGGGGAGAGGGAAGAGAAAACATATTAGCAGAAGGAAAGATAGCTCTGTGAAGTCTTGCTTAAAAGCAAGAAGAATATTTCACGTATTGCCATGTCTGAAGATGCTTTATTGGAAGAGGACATTTGGGAGTACAAATCCATTAGGAAGCAAAAACATCAGAGTAATTCGGAGAGCATCTCTACACCTGTGCAGAAAGTAGGTGACGGCAAGTGCAGGCCACAGAGAACTAGAAATAAAAAAAAATCCGTCGAAAAAACTGATACCCTTCAGAAAACCGAGCAGCCGTCAAGGCCAAATCAGGATATAGATCGATGTAAAAATGACAGTAGTGTGCAGTCCCAGCAAAGCGTGTGTAGCCTGACGGAACAGAGCTCACAAAATGCAAAGCCCGTTCATGATGGATACTGTCCGAGCTGCCAGATGCCTTTCTCTTTGCTATTGGTCCAGACACCTCGATGGCATGTTGCGGAATGTTTGGATACTCCAGGATCTACTGAAAAAGGTATGAATAGAGTAAGAAAAAAGCCTTCAGAGAAAAGTTAAAGGCTCCTCACATTACGTTGCTGTAAACCTTGAGTTTCATATTTAGTTTGAAATCTGAGATGGTAGTTGGTATGATTTTTAGAATGTTATTACTGATAAATTATCAGTATTATTTTCATATGCCATTTTTGGTTCTTTGTGAAGAACATGGAAATCTGACATGAAAATCTCGTATCAGAATCTGATCTCAAAACTGTAAAGTAGTGATAAGGATTCATGGTTTATCAAGCTCCAGTTTTAGTAGTTTATTGAATAAACTGAAGGTGCATATTTACCATTTTAAGATGATGGAACCTGTTTCAATTACGAAGTCAGTGTCAGCAAAAAAACCCTCCTTCAATTAAGAGGCTGACACGTTTGACTCCAAATTTCTTTCTCCTTAGGTATAAATTTTATTATCCTGTATCCATGTTGCTGTGTGACTTGTCCGGTTGTCTATGGACAGTTGTAAGCTGAAATCTGTCTGCTAGGCTGATTTTACTTGAAATGTTAACTCCTGATGCAGTATGCTTTATAAATTTTATACAGAATTATTCATAAATATTCCTGTATCATAGACAACACCGTTTTGTTTTGAGTTCTGTACAAGAGGAATAAAACCGACTCATTCCAGTTGCTAGTTTCAGTTGAGGAAATACCGTGTCTGAACAGATCCAGGTATCCAACTTAATGTTCTTAATAAACTTCATAACTTTTGAAAAACACCAAGCATACAGTCAGGAAACTTGAGTAAACGCTGTTTAAGTAACACAGTCACTTTTCTTTTTTATCTTTGTAACTTTCCTTGAAGTTTCTTCTTCAAAACAATGAAACGTGAGCCCTTTAATCCTGATTTTTGCAATGGTTTTAATTTAAGGCAGATGTGTTGACACCTAATTTTCATCTCTTACTCCCATAATTAACAGATCCTTCTGATTGATATATGCATTCACCTTAAAATCCTCAAAAGTTAGGCAGGCAAACTCTCAACGAAAAAGGTTTAAGGAACAGCTACAGCTTTTTTTGCTGGCATCTGAATCCTGAATAGTTTTTTCACATAAGTAAAAACATGATTTTTTTTTTTTTTTAATTTAATGTGTAACCCAGCAGACAATTTGAAATGCAATTTCAGGTTGATTCAGAAACAAGATTTGTTTTGTTTTGAAACATGTCTAGTGGCCTTTTCTGGTGCTACTGCTCTGAGCTCCTTGCTTGCATGTGAGACAATTCTAAACTAGAAGCCATAGATTACATTAGCACAGCATTGAAACAGAGTTAGGTACTCATTGTTAAAGGGCTGTGTTAATTCAGGCATAGGGCTGTATTAGCAGCAGTGGTTTGTTTTTTAGGTTGGAAGCATTCTTGTTTCTAGCAAGCTCAGAGCAGGAGGTCTTAGCAGCTTGAAAATTACTTTTTACTTGTGCCTTCTGTCCTCCAATAGCTGCATTTATAAGAAAAAGCTTTTAAATTGTGTGTCATGTGTGATCTTTATTTTAATAATTATGCCAGCTCTATTTGCAAATATATTAACATCACTTCTCTGTTTAACTGTTTTCATAGAGTGTCCTGATGGTTTACTGTGCACTTCCACCATTCCATCCCACTACAAGCGCTATAGCCATTTTCTACTTGCAGCAAGCAGGGCAGGGGATTATCTTGTAAACTCTTCAGCAAACGCTTTGGAGAAGAAGATGACATATTCTATTGCTGCAAAGCCCTGCAGCTCCCCAAGTCATGTAGAGAAAATTTCACAGAATGAGAAACCATCTAATGATGTAAAAAATGTCCCAAAGGATGACTGTACATTGGTGGTACAGCGTTCACCTCAAATGAAGTCTCTAAATATAATCAGTGAAAGCACTTCCTCTTTTGCAGATGTTCAAAAGCCTCAACAGACACATCAGCTTACACAGACCACAGATAATAGTTGTAAATTTGAATTTTATGATTTTGCATCCTCTCAAGAAAGTGGAGAAGATCTGTGCAGTCAAGAAGGTACAAGTCAGCCAAGTCTACTACAGTCAAAAGCTGACTTCGGTGACTGTGAAATTTCTTATTCTCCACTGAGTACTTTTGAAGAAAGTGAAGAGGAAACTGAGGAGGAGAAAATAAAAATATCACAAAATAATTTATTCAAAATCCAGAACTTCGAAGATGAAGAATCTAATTCTGTGATGTTTAAAACATTTGATGGAATTTTCTTACAGCAGAAGCCTCAATATGAGCCTACCAAAATGGGAAATTTAATAATTAGAAAAAAACACTCTGAGAAAGTAAGTACATTGAACCACGTAGATCATAGCTTAAAAAATGTTTCTCAGAGTCATGTGAACAGCAAGTTTTGTAATTCAGCATGTGTGGATAATCAGCATCAGCAAGAGGCACTAGCCAGTGGATCCTCCCTTCCTTTTAATTGTGAGGAGGATGAACAGACAGAATTGATTTCCTCTGCTGCTAAAGAAGGTAATACAGAGTCAGAAGATACTGGTACTTTGGATTCTGCATACATGAGTTTTACTGAGACATCATCACTGCTAGTCAGAGAAGGTGCTGGGTCTCTTCTGATGCAGAAAAGTAATGTTTTGAAGGACCCAAGTAACATTTTAACTAATACAGATAAAACGACTGCCAATACAATTGAAAAAACGTCTTGCCGGGAGGGTTTGCAGTCAGTAGTGGAGAAAGAAAGAAATCTTAATACAGCTCCTGTGTGCTTTCCCAGCCCCATCTCTAAAACAGTGTCATCTCTTTCTTTAGCAAGTATGAATGCCAAATCCAGTTCTGCCAAAGAACTCAAACAAATGGACATTGGTGTTTTCTTTGGGTTAAAACCCAAAGTAAAAGAGGAAAGCAAAGGAGAGACTCATTTGAGTGAGGGAAAGCAGATATCAAGTTCAGTAACTCCCAATGGAAAGAGGCCCAGACAGCAAAAAAGGAAAGCTGAAGGGTCTGTGGAAGACGTAGAAGCAGTTATAGAAAGTTCAAGTAAAAATGGAGCCTTTGCAGATGTAAGTTCTGGTGGACCACGAAGGTGGAGAAAAAAATTTAAAGAATTACCTGCTACAGGTGAAGGAACAAGAAAAAAATACTGCCCTTTCTACAAGAAAATACCAGGTGAGAGAGAACTCTTGCTTTTTGTACAGGTTAACTAATTTTGAGTGCTGTATTTTTTTTTTTCCTAATTTTAGGCTTCAGTATTTTTCACTCTTCATAACCATTTAGACTGCAGCTTATAATGAATTTTCTTTCCTCCATCTAAGTTGATAAAACCTTATGTAGGTGCAGATCTCCAGAAGAAGGTGATTGCAGAACTAGAGTCAGCAATGGCTTCATCAGTGAAGTACAGTGAAATAGTTATCTCCAGAAAATTATTTCAAGGATTGACTTTTGCAGGTTTGTGACAGAGTAAAAAACATTAAGCAGTACTGAGAGATGGATCGACTTTCTTAAATGATTTTGAATATATCCCGTATTAATATTCACTCCTAATTCCTGAATTTAATCTTTTACATTGCTTCAGTTGTGCCTGAAAATAAGGCTGTTAATAGCAATTATTTCCTTACACTAAGTTAAAAAACAATTGAGTTTAAGTTTGTATTTGAAATTCACGAGTATTAGAAATATGAAGTCCTACAACTGTGAAAACACAGAAATGAAAACCAAGCAGAAGAATTTAGCTAACTAAACAACCAAGAATTTCTCAGAATCTCCTCAAGCAATTACATAAAATACAGGATGATGGATCAGTGGCTTGGAAAGCTTCAGATCCTCACAGTTCTGTTTACCAGTAAAGGACTGTCTTAGTCTTAGGTAGATATTTGAGGAAGCCAAATACAAATCTATCAATGATCCTAAGTGCCAAGCTCTTGCTTGAAGACTGACCTGTAAGTCTCTGTGGAGTTATACCAGTATCATGGGTTCCACGGGCTTAGAGAATTTTCCATATATAATAAATTTGAAGAGCAGACTCCTATACCTACAATGCAATTTTAAAGTTGCTTTGTTATTATCTATACTATCTTTGTTCTCAATTTTGTTGCTACATTTGAAGTATGACTGTATTTTCTATGTTGCTAGTGATACGTATATATCGCCATGGCCGAGTATAATTCAGCCTCCCTGAAGTTTTGAGTCTGGTACCTCTCAAATACTTGGGGTTTTTAATGTTTGTGATTTTAATTTAGCATGCTTTTGATTTTTAAAAAAAATGCTTGTGATTTTTAATTAGCAGACTGCTATGTTTTTTTTTGAGTTGCAAATACTTGAACTTGTAGCCTCAAGTAAGTAGAAATATTTCTAGTTCTAGAAGATCTGGGAAATTTGCGTAGCATAAAATGACAGACATTTGAGTGCCACCAGAGTAATTAGTTCTATGCGCTATTTGGTGGTTTTAAGGCAGTATAAGCCAATGTGAAAGGACCATTTGTCAGTATGTTGTCATTTTTAAAAAATTACATTTGTAGAGAAAAGGGCTATCTTCTATACAGCTGTCTTTACACAACTTCTTTACGTAAACAGCACCTCACTGAAAGCATACAATGGCAAATCAGTCACGTTTCTTCTCAGCAGATATATTCTAAGGCCCCAGATAGCTTGCTTGATAATTATATGGTAGCATGTTTTAAGAGGAGTATTAAATGTAGAATAATTGAAAAATTGCAGTTTGATCACAAAATGCGTTTTGTTAAGCTGTAGTTACCTGTTTTATTTTGTGTTAAGACGTTCAACTTTCAAAAATACCAGCTGAATGCAGATAAATGTTTTATTTGCTTAACCAGTTGTCCATCTGTATAGGATGGCAGCTGAGCAACAGATAACTTGGGAGGCCTGTGAAAGTATTTCTGTGTTGACACTTTGTTTTTATTTTAATAAGTGAAAATCTTTTTTGTGACTGTTGACTGATATGCAAACCATGCTCATCTTTAAATGCCTCCTTCAACTGTATGCAGTGTAACTGCATTGCCTTTTGGCAATTTGGAAGAAGGAAAAAAGAAAAAAAGGATCATTTAATCAAAAACTAGTTATGAATTGTGCATATTTACTGACTGCCTTCTCTTCCATTTTTACTGTAGGAACTAGTTTTACAGTTGATGCCTTCCAGTATGGAGAAATTGAAGGCTGCACAGCTTATTTCCTTACTCATTTTCACTCTGATCACTATTGTGGGCTAACAAAGAACTTCATATTTCCAATCTACTGTAATAAGGTAAGGTTTTCTGAGATTACTGGATATTACCAAATCCATACACAACTATAATCACTTTTATACTGATGAAAGTAAATAGAAGATCAGAGGTTCCATTGTTGGGTCAGTTAGGCACAGTAGATATGTACAGGGGAATCTGGGTTTCCCCTTGTAAGAAATTCTTGCCCTGACTGGACTGATGAAGAAGATTAGTGAAACTTCCCCATCTAGATACCATGATAAAATTCAGGTTTAAAAGGACCTCTAGAGGTCATATAGTCCGATCTCCTACATGATGCAGGTTTAACTTCAAAGTTAGATCAGGCTGCAGAGAGCCTTTGTTGGTCAAATTTTGAAAATAGGACAGATTCCACTATGTCCCCTTGCAACCTGTTACAGTGCTTACCCACTCTGAAATTTTTTCCTAATATACAATTGAAATGTCCCTTTTTGCAACTTGAGTTTGTAGCTTGTTCTTTTTGTGTGCTTTATAGAGAAGATGGAGCCAGGTTCCTCTGCATAACTCTAAAGTGATGGAAGTCTGAAATTAGTTTCCCCTTAAGCTGCCTCTTCTCTGCATTCAATTAATGGAGTTGCTTTAGCCTGGTCCTGTGTGTTCTGTGCTTCAGGCTGCTGAATGGCCAAGAGTGCCATTAGCAATTTTATGTCCAACCAACTCTTATAACATGGTAGAGCACCTTGCCTAATCAACTTATGCAGAACCTGCATCAAAAATCTATTTCTGATTTACTCTGGAAGTCTCCTGGAATGCTTGTGTCCCGTGTTACCCTTCCAGTTGGTGTTGGGGTGACTGCAGTCCCCCATAATAAGGTCCAGAGCCTGTGACCTGGAAATTTCTTCAGTTGTTTAAAGAAGGCTTTGACCACCTCCTCTTCTTGACTTGGCAATATGTAACAGATGTTATTCCCCTTTGCTTGCCTCCTCTCTGATTCTAATCCATGACTTGTTGACAGGCTTTTAAAAGTTTGATTTTTTTACACACTACTTTTTTCAGTTTGCTTTTTGGGAGATGAAATGCTCTGAAAGGCTTGATGATACCCAGGATCTCATAGTTCCTCCTAGTTTCTTTCTAAGCCAGACAGTCTGGCTTTGAGAGCCTTTGTTTCTAAAATAAACAAAGCCTTTTTTTAGGTTTTGTTTCTGTTGCATATTAAATCCTTTCTCTCTTACAGATAACTGGCAACCTGGTGAAGAGCAAACTTCGAGTCAAAGAGCAGTACATCCACATGCTGCCAATGGACACAGAATGTATAGTGGATGGGATCAAAGTGTTGTTGCTTGATGCCAATCAGTATGTATCACTGCATTTGTTGTGGAATATTTGTATGTATGGAATATTAAACACAAATAGCTGTACAGATACAGTTTAGGTTTTCATGATTTTTAGGTTTCAATGGATCTGAAAAAATAGGGGTGAAAATACCTCACGTTCCTGAGTTGGCTTAGGAACATGCATTTTTACTTCAGAAGTGAATTAGGCATGTAGGAGCCTAAATTTCTTTCAAGTAGTTAGCTTTTGAAATAGGGGAGTTATTTTTGAAAATGGAACTTAGGCTTTGATAATTTTATCTTAACTTTATTTTTTTTGTTGTTGTAATAAGTATGTAGTGTTAACCACACATAGCTCCATAACTTTTAAGCTTGTTGAGAGGTTGAATGATTTTTCACTTCAGTTTTTGGTGTCTAGCAGGGAACATCCTAGATTTGATTATCAGATATGTTAGGTTTCTGTAGCTTCAACTGAAGATAGTCAAATCTTCAGCTTAAGAAAAATGTGGTACTTTGGATCCAAGGAGAGACAAAACCTAGCCAACATGTTGAAAATGGAACTTTAAAGAAAAGCCTGTTGAAACATGCAACAAGACTTCCCCTGGATTCGGTGGCAAAGTGGTTTTGTCCAACACTGGCACTGTGTGGTAATGCTGGATTTAAAGTTCAGTAGCACCTGACTTCCCGCCCTGTGCTCTTGCCATTCTGCCTCTTGGTACCTTATTTGGCTATGGGCTGGAGGAAAAGTCCTTTTCCTGAAGTATATATTGAAACGCAGCACTGTGTCACAGCTGGTTTGAATATTACTTATCTTAGGATTTGTTTATAGTTGGAGAGATAAGATTCCATGAAGTCCTTTGAGAACCCTTTCTGGGAATGAAGGAAGCCTTGTTGCTTATGCAATTTGGACACTTCTCATTTTTCCTGTTTGTCTCTCTGATCCCTTGCTTCAATTTAAAAGGCATATAAACTTTAGGTACAAAGTTCAGCTTTTTGGGGAGTTCACCAATTCTGTTGTTTTAGCTCTGATTCATGCCAGAGCTTTTCCTTTTTTGAGACTTCATTTACCCTTTACAGATGATTCATGTCCAAAATAGCCCCACTTTGGTTTTCCAGTCTGAGCACTTGGCCTTCAGACAGCTTTGGCGAGCCACTGCAGAAGCTGCAATGGATTCACTGTGGCCCATAAGAGAAATGTGTTTATAACCAGAGAATTCTGTATGGAGGGTAATGATTAAGATCTGCAGATAGAATTTAAAAGAAAATGCTTGTGTAAGTCCTGCAGGAATGAAGGTGCATCTGCAATAATACAATTCTGTTTCTCCTGAATAAGAATGCTGCTTCTCTTTGGTGGGCTGTTTCCCCTTTAAATTAAGGAATAGAACCTTGGAGATTGCAACCCAGGCAACATCTTTGTCATGCCTAGAAAAAGACGCAGCATTCCAAAAAGGCAGTTAATGCTTCATTACTTTAATGTTGGTGTGTTGGTTTTCTTCTCTCCGTCTCAGCTGAGAACTCAAGTCTAGATTGTCTATGACCATAAGGTTAGCTTTAGAATTCCTTTAGAAATCTAGCTAAATTCCTAGCTAAATTAGGCTGCATAGTAGCTGTGATTTTAAAAAGCTGTTCTGCACACCTTCCTGCTACTGAATGGTGGTGTATCTCGTAAGGCAGTTTATCAGTATAGAGAACTAACATAATTTATATGGCGTTTTTGTTTGTTTCAGTTGTCCAGGTGCAACAATGATCCTTTTCTGTCTACCGAGTGGAACTGTTATTCTGCACACAGGAGACTTCAGGGCAGATCCTTCTATGGAGCGCTACCCTGCTTTGATTGGTCAACAAGTCCACACTCTTTACCTTGATACCACGTGAGTTAAGTTGTTTTCTTGTTTTTGGTTTTTTTTTTTTTTTTATATAACCCTCTTTTCAGTTTAGTAAGACTTTATATAAACCGAATAAATGTGAGTATAAATGACATTACTGTTTGAACACTTGTTAACTCTATTTAGTGTTATATAAAAATTGAAAGTCCATGTATGTCTAACTTGATCATCTGTTATGCTGTTACATGAGAGAGAATAAAAGTCCATGGTGGAAAGGATGTTAAACTATTTGCTGAGATGGACACCTTATTTATAAGTGGTATTAAATTCTGGGTGTCAAAATTAATGCATTGCGTTCATCTCTTAAACAAGAGGTTCATGGAACACTGGTCTTACGTGGATTCAACTCCGTTATGAAAAAGGGTGTGGGGCGATTCAAAGAGTGGAAGAATGCCAAATGGTTAAGTCAGTTGTCCAGGTTTTCATTAGACCTTTCTCTGACTCATGTATATAAAATTGTTTTTCTGTGTATGGTGACTAATGCCCAGCTGCAGTCTTTTATTTCTGTTCCATATGTTTCTGCGAATGAATAATGCCTTATATTATGGTTTGTATGCATGACAAAAAATAGACATAAGGATGTAATTAGTATGGGATACAAATATCTAGCTTGAAAGAACACTTGGTATTTATACGGGAAAAAAATGCAGAATTGAGTGTCAGTATCAGACAAGCGAATAGTTGTA
>NW_010509903.1:10020-39175 GCF_000687285.1 Phaethon lepturus
CTCAATGTAAATTTTATTGCAACAATTTCATCTGGGCAGCTCAGTGGTTTCTGATAAATAGATTTCAAGTAGACTGAATTTATGTAGAAGGATAACATCTTTTGCACTACTTTCTTACTGTATACATGTGGTTTTGAGGGCCTTCTTCATAAACTCAGATGTATTCTATCTTGTGTAATAAAGTGGTATATTTTGTTTCCATGCCCCAGATACTGTAGTCCTGAATACACTTTCCCTTCTCAACAAGAGGTTATCCAGTTTGCTGTCAATACTGCCTTTGAGACAGTGACTTTAAACCCACGCACTCTAGTTGTCTGTGGCACCTATTCCATTGGAAAAGAAAAAGTTTTTTTAGGTATGTAAAGGAGTGTACCGGATCAAAGAACTAAATAAATATCTACGTGAATATTATAAGACCTTTTTCTTGAAGATGGAACGGGTCATTTAGTCTTGATGGTCAGATATTGTGTAAAGAAATTAAATATATTTAATAATGCTGCTGTTAGTTTTTTAGTTTTCTTATCAATACGTTTTAACTTTGCGAAAGAAATGTTTTGCTGCCATGTTTACACACACACACCCCCCCCCCCCTCGTATAGAAGGCCAATTAAGATACTGAATGAATGAACCTATTGAATTGATTGTGGTGAGAAAATTGCTAATGGTAATTAAAAAAAAGACACAAATGAGGTCTTTGTGACATTTTTGGTGTTAATAATCTCATGTTGTCAAGAAACAGCGAAGAAATATAATTATTCTTAAACTTCTGTTTTGCTAACGGTTTTTTCTTCCGGGTTTATGTAATTTCCTAAATATTTATAGTAATCAGTTTTAATGAAATCAATTTTAACAAAGCATTCCCCAGACTAAACCACATCTTTTCTGACCTAATGAAAATCTTGTGTGCAATGCTTCACTCGGTTACAGCATTAGGAACCAGTATGATCACTCAAATGTGTGCAGTAGAGCAGGCAGCTGTGTACCGTTTATGCTTTTGAGATTACTTGAAGTCATCAATACAAAATTTACTTTCACTGAAATTTAGTCTGTCTTTAACGTGGGCTGTTTGTTGTGTATTCTAAAAACTGCACAGGTTTCTGGCTTCTTTGAGATAAATACCAGTTCACTTCGGTAAAATTATACCAAAGAAATATGACTTAGAACTTGTCAACGTACTTCTATTCTCCTTCTCTTTCCAATTGTCATACACAGTTCTGGTGCTAAAATATAGAAGCCAGAGTTTTTTAACAGCCATTATAGATTTTTCTTCTTAATTTTAGAAAATGAAACAGTGTATCCTGTTGAATATGGATTTTTTTCAATAGTAAAAATGATGCAGTGCAATAATTAGGAATAGCTCCAAAACAAGCAAAAAATGAACTCTTACAATTGTCTTTATTTGATTTCTTCTCAATTAATCCTAAAGCAATTGCTGAAGTTCTAGGCTCAAAAGCAAGTATGTCCCGTGATAAGTACAAAACACTGCAGTGTTTGGAGTCAGCAGCTGTTAATTCCCTCATCAGTGTGGACTGGGATGGTACTTTGCTTCACGTTCTTCCCATGATGCAAATTAATTTTAAGGTAAGTTCAGAAAATGTACAGTGTTGATTAACTGGCTGGCTAATCTTACTGTTGGCCCCTCACAACCAGTGTTCTGTTTGGTGCTTTTTAACCTCTTGTCAGATCATATTTGTTTAGTAAAGTTTTGACATGTAGCAATACATTGAAAATGAAATGCAATTAAACATTAATATCTGTCTCCAAACATGATGCACAGAAAGTGTAATTTCACTTCAATGCGGTGCTTGTACAAGATAAGATGAGGTTTGTTCAAAGGCTTCCTCTTTGTGGGCCTTTTTGAAGTAGATTTATGTAATGACTGCAGGATCTGTCCTATTAGCAGTTAATATATTGTGACATGGAGTCCTTGTTTTCAGCCTGTCTTTCACCTGGTATGATGTAGGAAAAGACAAAGGATTTTCTGCCTGTGAGTCTCTCTGTTCTGAGGCAGCCTGTGAACATGGCCGATTCCCAGTAAGAAAGGAATGGGGTTCTCCATGTTCCTCTCGGTTCAATTTCCATGTTTTTATAATTATATTTTTATTTTTTTAAAAACGATATTCTCTCTCCTTCTGTCCTGAATATTTACATGGAGATAAGGATACTTGAAAAATCAATGAAAATCACACACAAACAAATACACACATTGAGTGAGTTGAAGGACACCTCATACATACACATGCTTTAGTTTGTCCACATATTTTTCTAATGTTCGTGGCAAAAGAAAGTAAAAAAGACATTGTTTCATTTAAGTTGACTTCAAATGTACATTTCAGTTGTGATTTGAGACTGTGTTTTTGTTGTTGAGAGTTTTTGTGAGGATTTCTTAGTTAGGAGAGGTGACTAATTCCGGGGGGGGGAAGGAAGTTTTTCTAAATAGACTACAAAATACAGAATGGCATTAAGGCAAAGCAGCAGGCTCTAGATTAAAGGTAACCTGGAAGAAAGAGAAAAACAGTGGTCGCTTACGCCTTATGGACTTGGATGCATTTTCCTGCTTTGCTTCAGGCTTGCTGTGCCATCCCAGGCAAATTCTTCAGAGCAAGATGGTATTTAGCTGCAGGACCAGTCAAGGTCAGAGTTGACCTAAAAAGGAGAAAAAGGCTATACAATTTGGATGGCAGCTGCAGGAGATAGAATTTAATATCTTAATGTTTTAGTGTTGTTCTGTAATCTTTTCCATGGTGGGACAGAAAATGAGTAATGGAAATGTGTATGGATTTATTTTTAATGTGTTGTCTTAAACGGTAATACATTTTAGTTTCTTCTGCAGATTTTTAGGTTGTTATGTGATTCTGCTGTCATGTGTCCCAGTGTGTATGGTGTACTCACATAGCTGGACTTTCAGGCAGAGGGTGTGATTATACCACAAGGATGTCTAGACAGCCTTACTTCTCAGAGAGAAGCAGTTGTATCTTGTGCAGGGTCTCATCTCTGAGAATAGGAGTTTCGAGACAAAGCTACAACATGCCAGAAGCGATGCCTGGACCCTGGAAGGGGCCAGGTAAGATTAAAGGCACAGTGATCTAGTGGACAATAGTCCTTGTGTAATAGCTGTGGCCCTCTCTACTGGGGCTTTGACTTCATGTGTGAAGTTGTTGGAACGTGGTCTCACACTATCATTGGTGATTTTGTGTCCATGTAAGTTAGGCATGCTAGGTAGACTTCCAGAGTGCCAAGCATCTGATGAGGCCAGTAGCTAGATGAATGCCCAGATGGAATGTAATATCAGTAAAATGTGGAGAATGTTAAATGCTTAAAGATGAGTTCATATGAGTTCATATGACCATTTTGGTTATTTCTGCTCCAGCAGAATCAGTAAACATGAGCTCAGAAAAGACAATATATTTAAGGATAAATTTTCTGATCACTTTTAATCTCGTTCTAGTTAAAGAATGAGGAAAGATACCATCCTGTTTTTACAGCCCATGTAAATGTTGATGGCATCATCTTCAGTTGCATGATTTTGTTTTCTTGGTTATACAGGTTTTGTCCTGAATTACTGGCTCATTACTGGGAAAGCCAGAATTTTTTAGTGATCCTCATCACTAAATGGCAATGCCGCCTTTATTTTCTGGGTGTCTGCTACCTCTTCTGTTTTATTTGATCCCTAGCCCTACTTAAAAACACAGTCCTACTTCTTAATTTGGGCTAATTTCCTGCTCATGTAGTTTCAGCTGCGAACCTACAAATCCATGAAATCCTTATGGGGGTATTCTCAGTCCTTATTTAGCAAACTGAGTATATCTGTGATCTTGTTCATCAGTTGCCTTTTTAGTAGAATGCAAATAGCCAAACCATGACTGTATATTATAGTATCTTCTAGAAGCCCCAGTTCTACACCTTTTTTTTCCTCCCTGTTATGCTCTTTACTAATAGAAAAACAGCAAACCTGTCTGTGCTCCAGGCTCAATAGTTTTGAGAACTATAGCATGATTCTTCTGCCTTTTATTATTGAAAAACTTCTCTGGTCTGTTTTTAGATAAAGAACTAAAAAAAGCTGCATGAACTACATGTGCTTACATGAAGCAACAACTGAAGCCTAGTTTGTGGTAACTGTTGATAAAACTGTACTTGCCCAAGGAAAGCTTCCATGTTTCCATAACTGGCTACTCCCGAGACTAACTCTGGATGCCCACAGCTTTCCTTTCTACCTCGAGTAGAAAGGAAAGGAGTTCATCATTTTGAGAAGATCCTGCACATGCTTCCTTGTTCACAGGCTCTCTGCTGTGATCAGGGGCTTTTTTTTCCCTGATCGTTGAGTTTCTAGATTGCTGGAAAATGTTACAATTTTTTTTTAATAACATTGATATATTTTTGCATGCATATTCAGGAATTTTAGAAGTATTTTTGCAGTCTCTCTGTTGCGGGTATTTTTGTCTCTTTTGGTAGCATTGTCCATCTGTTTAATTCCAGTTTTGTGGCTATCTGAAATCTGCCTTTCTCCATGTTGATTTTCATGAGTAATATCAAGCATGTTTTTTCATTTTGGAGTCAACTGTTTTATTATTTGTGAACAACTAGCCTAGCTGTTCATGTATGATTTATAAACACTGTATTGATTCAGCAGAGAGCATCATTCACCTAAAAGCCACATGCGTTTAGAAACGTACAGAAACCCCTCTCTGTCTTTTCCCTAGATACCAGAGTTTAAAGACTGCAGTTGGTATCTTCTGCCTAGACTTGAAGCAAACAAAAATCAATAGTGATCATAATTGTGTTAAATCCACTATGAAAAACAGGGGTCAGTGAATGTTTTTCTGACAGGTTGAAAGGTGATTTTTATAAACCCACAGCGTCCTCAGATGCTGGTGACAATAATGTATGGTGCCTTTCCCTTTTCTGCTTGAGCTGTGTGTGACAAGATGTGCACGTTTCCATACAAATCTAGGCACAGTGAGGGAAATGGTGCTACCTAGCTTGAATGTTTCCATCACTTTTTATCTTCAAACACGTATTTGAATATTGAATGAATTCTGGGCGATTTTCTATTGCTGCATCAGGAGTTGCATCACTGTCCCTAAAATCTGTTGACAAAACAAGTTCAAATTTGAGAAGAAAGCATATGTTTTCTGCTTTATAAATTCATATAGATAGTCTTGATCTGCAATTAGGATGAAAGCGGTCCCATTCATAATACTAAATACCTGGCCAGGTATCACCAGACTTTGATGTTTGTTATCCAGGCCTTGTGACTGCCTCCTTGAAAAAAAACAGTACTTGAAATGAGTGTTTGACTAAGAAGTGTGAACTCTGAAGGGTAAAACTAGAAAGAGCAAATCATAAGAGATCAGAAGCAGCAAAAATGCAGTGGCAGAGGTAGTGTTGTATAACTGTTGGGTTGGGTGGGGTGTTTTTTTTGTTCATTTGTTTTCTTCCCTATGTATAGCTCTGGCTTTCTTGAGGAGTTTTTTTATTAAGAGTTGATACTAAACTTTCTTCAAGTGCTGCCTGGGTCAAAAGTGAGATGACATGCTCCAGATTAATGTTCTGGATATTCTTAATGGATAACATTTATATAAATTTTTAAAAATTTTAGAAACTATGATTTTTATATGTGTGATTTTTTAAAATTATTTATAAAAATAAAACATGAATTGCTAAAATATTGCAAGTGTGCTTGGTATAGATGTGGTACTTCACTGTAATACTTGGTTTTACTCTGTAAAATACAGGGATTGCTGTGTATACTGATGAATAGCTGCTCGTGAATAAGCCAAATGAGTTTCAGTGGTGTTAGGGCTGATTGTAAATTAACTGTTTAATCATGGCTGAGCCTTCTCATACCTTACAGAATCCATTTGCGTGTACTGCTGACTTTAGCGACGCAGTCATGGTGATTGAAGGGGGTTGATTTAGCAATGAAATATATTTTCCATTTTAAAAGGATGAAGGTTTAGAATAATGTGGCTAAAGCAATAAAAGAAGAAATTGGTATGTGTATTTAAAGTGGACCTTTTATAAATAAGCACTGTAGTAATTTGTTTTGTGGAATGAGGCCATCTTTTCTAAAAATGCATGCATAGTTCTTTCGCAACAAACAATCTTTTAACAGTCAAAAATTGAGGCTTCTGCCACTTAAATATGCAGTGGAAAATTTTCAGAGAACTGAGGTCTTCAGGTCTGTGCACCTCTTTTATATTGCTTAGCTCAGTCATGTCTGGTACTAGCATTGAGGTGAGTTTTTCAAAAGCGCCTGTGATTGAAGTCCACAAATAATTTTTTACGAAATTGTATCCTTAATGTGAATGTTGCAGACTTGATTTATAACAAAATTTGAAAGCAGTTTAGCATTGGTTAGTATAATAATTATTGTATCTGAAGTATTGTATTTAGATTTCATTAAAGCAAGGGGGAGCAAATATGTGAATTATTACCTTAAGCTATGTTAATCTTCCTAAAATGAAGTGTGAAGGAGAATTAGACTGCTACAGTTATATCTTTAGTGAGGACTGAACATTTGCAGTGTATTAAGAGTCATGGCAGCTAGCCATAATTCCTGTTGCTGAATGAAACGTGTTGTGGTAGGGTTTTTTTTTGTTGTTCTTTTATGTGCCTAGCTGCATGGATTCTGTATGTTGCTGCTGCACGTTGTACTGAATGTGCTGTAAAATGTGACAGTGTCACAGGCAGCTTTCCACTTCCCTGCTTAATAATTTTCAAGTATCTGACAGGTTGGTTAGTGCTGTATCACAGCCTATCTATCCCACTCTCCCCACCTTTTTTAAATCAGTCTTTATTTTGTATTCCTCTTCCTGCTGCTGATAGAAAGTTTATGATTTTGAGTTCTGTAATCTTGTAGGGCTTTCAAATGGAGAATGTGCCTTTTAAGATTTTTATACAGGACACATGAAATTGATTTTCTACTTTCGGTTTGAAGTAATACTGACTTCATTTTATCCAGGAATAGGATTGTACATTCCTTATACTTCCTTCTCATCCTTTTCCCAGTCCTAACTTAAACAACGTCGAGGGCTGACTTAGTCAACTTGAAAACTTTTTCAAGTTAATTTTTTTTAGAGTGAAGAGATGAGAGGTGGTTTCCTTCCGATCATGAATGGAGATGTGGTAAGACATGGTTTAGTGCTCAGAGCAATACTCGACTCATGCACTGGCTTGCTGCAATTTTTTGGGTAGCTTACTTAATTAACTCTGAGCACTTCTGGGCATAAGCAGATGTCAGGATGTCAGTGGCACTTTAAATTAACCAGATGATTTTGCACTGAGGCAGGCTTTCACCATCTTTTATCAGCCCTTGGCTGCAAGAGTGCTGACCTCTAGCTGAGAGAAGGAAATGAATGACTTGGGGAGCAAGATCTATAAGATGTGATTATGCTGTATGTGTTCTAATCTGTAATGTGTAGCTGTTACTATGTGCTTACTATTCAGATGAAGCAATTGAGATAAGGTACAAGGTGCTCCCCAAATGTGAATATCATTAATTTCAAGGCAGATGGTAATTAGAATGAAAAAGTTCGTATCAAAACATGAAAATAACTTAGCCTGAAGTCTCACCATCATGAAATCTCCAACCTTTAGACTAATGAGCTATTTAATGGGATTAAGTATACGCTATATTCTTTTCACAGGGCTTGCAAGATCACTTGAATAAGTTTTCTGAGACTTTTGATCAAGTTCTGGCTTTCAAACCTACTGGGTGGACCTACTCTGATTCATGCCTTTCTCTGGTGGATATCAAACCTCAGACAAGAGGAAAGATCACCATATATGGTATGAGTGGTAAAGATTCAGTGCATTTAATTTTGTGTGGATGCTTTTCATATTTTCATTCTGGAATTTCATAATGTTCATTGTAACCAATGCTTTTTCTGATAACTCATTGAGAAACTGAACAGGTGGATCTCTCCAGGAGAGATCTGTGAACTGAGTCATCGAGCACACTGTAAATGCAGATTTTTACATATATTTTGCTCCTGTCCTCTTGCAAATAGAGGCTTTTATCTGATACGTGTAGAGACTTCAGGGGTGAAATCTTGGCCCAACTGGTGCTGGTGGCAGTGCAGTTACAGAGCCAAGATTTCATTCCATACTTCACTCATTTGAGAGACTGTGGGTCTTCCTCTTCCTCTCAGTTCTTATTGGTGAGTGAAGTTGAATCTCTTAAAATTTTATCATTCATTTAACCAAATGCTTGGTATTGCTTAGTTTGCACTGATGAATGACTTGGTAACTTAATGCAAAGTAATTTTTCCAGAAGGGAAATCTGGGGTTTCATTTTACCTTAGCTATAAACTTTAGACCTCCGATACGAATTTAAAAAAAAAAAAAAAATCTAAAATATTTCTTAGCAGGAAGGCTTGCAAAAGTATTTTGGCAAGAAGCTACATAGACTGACAGACTGTTGTAATTTGTTTCATTTCAGGGATTCCTTACAGTGAACACAGCAGTTACCTGGAAATGAAGCGTTTTGTTCAATGGTTGAAGCCACAGAAAATCATCCCCACTGTAAATGTTGGTGACTGGAGAGCCAGAAGCTTGATGGAGAAGCATTTTAGAGACTGGATGATTGAGGGCAGTAAGCATAAATAAATATAAGGAAGAATGTATATTTCAAAGGAGGTAGGCTGGAGTGGGAATTGTGAGTTCCTGTGAGTATTATTTAACTCCTTTTTCCATGGAGCTTTCTTTAGGGAGGACTAAGCTGCCATTCTCCTGAGAAAGCTGAATTTGTAAAAAAATAAAAAAAAGGCACCTTGCTTTCTCATGTACCTACTACTTCTGTTTCCCATAACTTAATAACTTTTTTGCAAATGCATATTTCAGGTTATTTTTATCTTACTCCTTTTTCCCCATTCTTAATTTTCCTCAGATTATGGAGATGCCCAGATGCATACTGCTGGGGGAGAAACCGCCTCCAGCTTAATTATTTCTGAAAAGAAGTTACTGTAATAAATGAGACGATACTAAGCTTATGTCACATGCTGTCAATTCAGGTGTCAGAGAAGCTCATTTCATGAGGCAGAACTGGCTGTTGTGATTTAAATCTTGTAAACAAATTTACCTTCTGAGAGAGGGTTGGCTCAGGCTCCTGCAGCAAACATACTTTGGAGAATGATTTTTATAAAAGGCGTTGCTACCTACATTCCACTCAAGGTTTCCCAATTTTGTATTTTTTGTTTTTAAATAAAGAAAGAACCTACATGAAGCCTGTTGTGTTCTTTCTAAGCAGAGTGCATTTCTTTTCAGTACTGTAGTTGTTAATCTGAGAAACCTATCTGTAGTTTCTTTGGTGAGTGTTCTGTATATGTTGCTTGTATAAGATTGCTCTTGCGTCCTGGTAGTGCAAATTCTCAGCACGTGGTCAAAACACGTAAGTGGTTCTTCTCCATGCAGTCTCCTGCAATGCATTTGGGTTTGTGGGGTGTATATGCAGGTTTGTTACTTGAATTCTAGAAAAACAAGAAAGGCAAATATTAGTACTGGCAGCAGAAAGGTAAGTTTCATTTTGCATTTCTTCCCCTGAATCCTACCAGATTATCAGTGCTGCTTTTTCTGTATCTGCTTGGTGTTTATGATACTGAAGTATGTGGTTGCATGCAGGCACACTAGTGTAATTACAAGCAGTAAAATAAAAACCATTCCAAACTTCTAGGACTTAGAAAAGTTGCATCATGCATAAAGAATCACCCCCCAGCCCTCCTGGAATAGCTCATCTGGAAACTTCAATGCCATTTTTTTGTCAGGAAAGCATTTCTTTAATGATCAGTGTTAAGTATAAATAGATCCTTGTCTTTGAGAGATGAGCTCTGTAATGTGAAGTCACTTTGTTTTAGTTCTGCCTTCTGAGAGAAATAACTATGTCAAACTCTGATGGAAAAAAGTTCTTACACTGATTCACAAATCTCTTGGTACGTTCACTGAAATATGGCATTGTTTTTCTTTTACATAATGCATTATAGTAGCTCTCTATATTGCAAGAACTGATAACTGTCTTGGATTGGCATGCTAATTCCTAAGATTCCACTCATTTTCGGAGTAGGTGTGTGAAAAAGTATCTTTTACAGCCCTTGCAAATACTGAACCTGAATTAATGCCTTGTACAAGTCGGAGCAAATTTGAGGATTCTGTTTGGCAGGCAAATGCTTCTAGCAGTTGAATCGTTACGGAATTATGTGTGGTGTTTTGGCCTTCCAAGTCTTTTTCCTGACTAATTTTGCATCAAGTATGAGGGGCTGGAGTAAGCACCCCAAAATCAAAATCTTAATCGCAGTTCTGACATCCTCTTGCTTCCATAGTTGTGTTTTCAAGAGTGAATACTCCTACAGAGAATGAGCGTGTGGGGGCTCTCAGCATGCTGGTGCTGTTACACCGCAACTGGTAGGTGTGAGACACCTGTTGCCTCTCTGTGGCTGGTTCCCTCATGCTATCAGTTTCTACCCTGTTACCCAGAATGAAAGGTTGGGTTGTTTTTTTCTTCCGTTTAAAATCACACTTACTTCTGAAACTAACCGCAAAAATGATGTGTCTTGGAGGACACCGCCGTTGGCATCTGCTGGACTGACCCAGTTAATACTGCCCTGATTTGGAACAGATGCTGATGGCTCACTTCAGTCAGCAAAGCGGAATGGCTTTTGTGCTGGGTTTCTTTTTTGTCTCCGAGTGCTGGGGTCTGTTTCCAGTTGCCTGCTCTGCTGTAGGTATTCCTGCGTCAGTCCGCTGGGTGCTTTCATTCCTTCCTCTCTCTGGTTTGTATTTGCACTTCTACTAGCTGGTTTTTATGGGTAGGCTCAAATTCTGCAGCATTTCATCCACCTTCACGTTAGGAGATCTACATGTTACCCAGTTACTTGGCCTCCTTTGTGTGGAAAAAAAAGTCTTTTCACAATCCAAACTCAGGAAGAAATTATTATTTTTGTTCCCCTTATTGTTAAAGAAAGAAGATTAACAACGGGATTAAATTGCATAGATTGCCAAGGAGGACATACAAGTAGATGTGGAAAACCATTTAATTAAACAAGAGTTTTGTGGGAAGATTTATAGCTGGACATTTTCTGTTCCCTTGTCTAGGTTGTTCCAAGGGACAGCTCTCTGATCACAGCAGGTTGAGTCTGTTGGGGAGCACAGACCTGTGATAAACCTGATTTCAGCATTCTTGTGCAGGTGTAATTAATTAGGACTTAGGGAGTGGCTCCACTTCATGGCCCAAAGGAGTCTGGTGTTTTCAGTCAGTGTTGGCATTACAGATGCACGAGTGAAAGCATTCATCATTTTGGCTTAGGGTGTTGGCTCTGACTACAGCGAAGGTACCGCTTTTTCAAAGCCAATAGACTGGAGGATTTTTTGGTCGCCTGACTTAAAGAAAGACTAAACCAGAGTCCCCTGGGCAGTGGGGTGGATGAGTCAGTCTGTGTCCTTACCTTCACATCCAACGAGTGTCATGTGCTGACACATACAATATCAGATTTTACTAAAGCATGAGCATTCCGGAGGCTCTTCCAGTTTGCCTAGTGCTGACAGACTTGGGGAGGAGGCAAAGCAAACGAAAGGGGCAGCTGTAGTACTCGCTTGATCAGCACCCACAATGGTTTTCAAAGCCAACTGCTCTGAAGAATCACTTTGTATTTCCCATCAGGACTCCTGCTCTGATTACATATCGCCCCAATAGGCAGATAAATGAGCTAAAAGCAACACTGTTTGAAAAGGGGAGAGGGAGGGGAAAGGGGAGAGGGGGGGAAGCAGCTGACTCAGGCTGGCTGTGATAAATGAAAGCAGCTACATGCACCCATGGCCCGTGGTCACCCCTGAGGAGGCTTCTGGGAAGGCAAGTCCGAAGACATGGCAAAATAAAAGTGTACGGGCAATTAAAGGGAGCTTCAATGTGCCAGGTGTCTTTTTAAACCTTGATGTGAAATAACAATTGATAGGAACATGGAGTGGAGAAAGGAGCTGAGATGTCATTGGGGCGGTTAAAGCATTTCTCTTCTCTGATCATCCCTGTCTACTCATATGTGCTTAGTAAAGGCTATTAAGATAAATTGCCGTTTGCTTTTTAAGACAGCATGACTTCAGATACATCCTCAAGCAATTTGGGGTTGACTTTTACTGAGACTGTGTGTTGAATTTGAAGACTGCTTAGGAGGATTATGCAGGAGACTTGTTACCACATCAGGCTAAAGTTGCAGTTATTGCTTTGATGTGTTTCCTGTGTCTATGGAATAATTTTTGGTGAGTTTTCTTTGGTAGGGGACAAAGAGCAGGTGAGTTTTGAGAACAAGAGAATACAACCCAAACTTCAGCATCTTCTCTTAGCTACAGAAAACCAGCTGCTTCTCATTTCAGAATCAAAACAAATAAGAACATCTTTTGAGGGTGGGGCACAGGCTGCTTTATGTCTTTAGGATTTATAGTGAAATGATGGAATTTGAAATTTTATTTGATATCTGCCATTCCAGCTCAACTGTGTTTGCAAAACACTCAGGATTTGTAAAGCAGATGGTATTGGTGTCTAGGGGGAAATAGGACAGGGATCAGTGAAATTCGCAGGGACTGTTGAAAGTTTGTCAGTACAAATATTAGAAATTGCAGCTCTTGTGCTTAAGTTTCACATGTTGGTTCAGATTACAAATGTGCCTTTGGAGTGCTGAATTCAATGCTCTCTATGCACTCTCAAGTGCATAGAAAAGCTAGAAGGAACTTACAGCCCTCTCGCAGAAATGAACAGCTGTCACTGTTTGCAGATAAGGAAAACAGGACGAAGTGCTTGCTGCCTTCCCACTGAATGTAACCCAGCTCTGCCCGCTGTCTGCGGGCACGAGTTTCAGTGGAGCAGCTGTGGCCTGCAAAGGCAGAGCCCTGCACCGCCTGGATGCCTTCTCTGTTTCCCCTTCCTCCTCTGAACCGTCAGCCACTGTTGTACAATGGCACCTTGTTATCGAATCTCCAGCAAATACTTTGGCAGGGAAGAGGCTTTTCCACTCTGTCACACATCTGCTCTGGTATCTCAGAGCAGATAGTGACTTGTTTGTGCCAGTTTCCAATAAGTACTTACATAAAAATAACAGTTTTTAAAACCTCTAAGCTTTCCTATTTGGCATTTGAATTTAACTTCATTCACCTTTCCTTCTGTATGTTGTACTGGTTATTAAGGATGGAGGAGGAAAAAAATTCACCATCCTGGGGAAAAAGATACCAACAGTGCACCCGAGGAAAAGGTGACACAAGGACACCAATGTGAACAGGGGTGAGTTTGGAGCAGAGTTCAGCAAGATCGGGGCCGACTATGGGGTTCTGCATGTACCGACTCCCGGCTGCCCATCACCTTCCTCTGTGCAGGGAGACCATGATTTCAGTGAACTCTGTTGTGAGAAGCAAATTTTTTTGTTTTCCTGATTACTCCAGTTACTTGTCAGCTCCTAGCAGAAACATCCCCAAATGCAGCACTGCCGGCAGCGGGATCTAACCCACTTCTCAGCTCCTGTTTTAGAGAACAGATCAATGGGGGCATTTATCCCAGGAGGGCTTCCTCAGTCGGAGAAAGACAGGTTGGATTTCACTTGCTGCTGAAGCCATGTTATCTGCTTGGCGCTCTGCCCCGCTCTTGGTCGCGTCTATTGCCTGAACAAGGGAGGTAAAGCTGAAATTCAGTTCTTTGTGCTGCGACCCAGCGACCGTCTGAGGAACTGAGCTCTGCAGCGCAGCAGGAGCCTGGTTTTTCTCTAACGCCTTTACCTACAGCACAGCTCGTTCCTCCCAGCTCTTCCACAGGGAGCGTGTCCGCAGCGCCCAGGGCCAGACAGGGGCGAGCAGCATCCCATGGAATCACTGGGGCAGGGACCGATGGCCCCAGGGGGGCCGAAATGGGGTCCTGGGCCCTGGGGGACTGGGCAGGGCTGTTGTGGACTACTGGTGCCCTCAGGGCCCTGACAACCACTGCCAGCGGTGCGTGAAGGTTCCTGGCTTTCTGCCACATGAAAACAAAGTATTCCATTTTTGACAAAGCAGCAGTGACAAAGGGAGAGGGACAAGCGCGGCAGGACAGTGGCACACTTAGTGACGGCTCGTTAGGTAACGACTAACTACCAAACTGCCCTAACGGATTAATAGGGTTAGGGGGAAGAGGGATACTGTCCCCTGCACTCATTTGGATGATTCTCAACACTGGAAAAGCCCGGCTAAGGACAGCAGGGCGGGAGGCGAGCAGGGCACGGCTCCGTGGAGCCGCCGCCAGCGGGAGCTGGGGGTCCGCAGCTTCCCTGTGGCAGAGCCCACACCAGCACCGCCTGCAGCCCCCCCAGCCACTGCAGCCGGAGCTACTGGGTGGATGTTTGCCCTGCCCCACCTGCCCTGAGGGCATTCTAAACCTTGTGGAGCACTGTGTGCCAGCAGTGTCCTGGCTACGTCCCACCTGGAGGACCCGGGCAGGAACCTGCTGTGAACCTCTGCTCCAGAGAGGCCAGCAGTTCGAGGTCTGGCAGCTGCTCTCGGTCCGTGAGCTCTGCGAGGGCCCTGGATGGGGCAGCGCAGGAAATCCAATGGCCCATGTTAACCTGGTTTCCACACCGAACACAACCAAAGGGACCGCTGCCATCCACTCAGCTGTTCTCACTGCCTGATTCGTACCACTTCGGTCAAATACAATGCGCGAGGAGCTGCTGGTGATCCGCTCGCACCCGGGAGTGAAACCAAAAGCTCAGGGAGAGAACTGGGGGACACCATCAGGCTCATGAAACACCTCATCCACCAAGCAATTCAAATCAAGTCATTGCCTTCTGTTGACAGCTCACTTGTTTCTTCCCTTTCTCTCTCTCCTTTGTTAATCCTTGGAGGAATCCTAATTTTGACTGGAGACGCTCGCATGCAAATTGGAGTCTGAGCCAAAGGCGGTGAAGGACTCCGTGTGCGTCTGTACTAAATATGACAGTGGCAGAGCGTGCTGGAGTGAAGGAAGATTTAGAGAGGGTGGCACACTGCACCAGCCGTGAAATGTGATGCTTAATTAATTAGGGAATTGCACAGCGACAGAAGTGAACAATCCATGACTTCAGTCCAAGCCAGCAGGTGTTCGGGCTCTCATGTCCAAAGGCACCCACTCTGTTTGGTGCCTTCCAGTTTGCTCCCATGTTGTTCATTCAAACAAGCAGTCTGATTCCTGTGCCCTCTGGGGACAGCAAACATCTTACCTTTCTCTGCTACAGATTTGGCTGCAGCCCCAGGCTGTTTGTCAGGAAGCACTGGGAACAAACGCGATGAGGATCATCACACAGGATGGCCGCCCGCTGAGATGAAGAACTATGGCTCAGATCTCACACCCCCAGGTAGACCTTGAAGCTGCTTCTTTTCTTTTCTTTACCTTTCTTGGATGTTACAACAAGGTGCTGCAGCCCCTGGGGACAAGGCAGCATGTGGGTCCCCTGTGGGGTGAAGGTGGTGGCCACGACCTCCTGCAGGCTGGGTACGTTGTGTGACCTTATCCTCCCGCCTCCTTGCTGCAATGGCAAAACACCCCTGTGCTCTTCCCAGCCTTGATCGTCAGCATCAGCAGCGAGGGCCATTTGCAGGACTTGAAGAAGACAGAGATGAGTGGATGGAAACTCCTGGAGTGCCAGGACCATGGAGTGGTGGATGTTTCATCATGGTGCCACAGAGACCAGACACGTATTTACTTCGAGTTATTTCAGTGCTTTAGCTGGCATTGAACAGCAGGTACGTCTGCCACTTGTCTAATGCTAGGGAATAATCCTATGCTGATTTTTTTTTAAATCACCAAATAGAACAAAAATGCATTTTCAGCACAGGACTCCAGTTTTACTATCTGTGACTTGATTTTTTCCTACCCCCAATATCTCTTGCTGTTTATAGCTATTCCTTGTGACTCAGTTTTTCTTCCTCTCTGTTCTCCCCTGCAGCTACCTTTCCAATACTGGGGATTTCTAAGAAACATCACGCTGCCAGAATTCACTTTTACTCTTAGAAATAGGAGCACAAGGATATTTGCTTGGAAGCAAAATGACAACTCTAAAAAACGACGTGGGATTGGACATTGAACAAAATAGAAGAGAGGCAAATTGGAGGGCAGAAGGCCAAAATTCTGGGGGGGGGCATTTAATTAGTTCAATGGCATTTAGCATGTAAATGAGGTTATTTTGGCAAAATGAGTCCTGGTGTAGAATATGCAGCTGATCAGTAGGGGCTCCTGAGGAGCAAGTACTTGAAGATACGGGCTCCTCCTGGGTGAAAATATTGTGCCACCTTCATGGCTGATGGTGCTAATAACCTTCTAACAGCCCTTGGAGGGGCATAAAGCATGGTTTTAAGCCGGGTTTTATGGGAGAAACAGATTTAATGAGAAAACTTATGGAGACAGACAAAAAAAAGATGTAGCTCACTCGTAGGGTTCAGTGATGACTCTCTGTGGTCAGCTGAGTTTCAGAAGGATGCTCTGTGGCATTTTGATGTCAGTTCTGCCGTGCAAAACCCACAGTGCTCTTCCTCAGTCCTGCAGCATCGGTGTGAGCAGAGCAGCAGCGGGCATTCGCAGCAGCCCTCGGCCAGCCTGGCTGCACACCGTCTGCTTTCCTCTCCATCCCTGCCCCGCTCCACCTGCACCGCTCCTTCTGATACACCCGTGGCCAGTCCGTCAAACGATCGCTTCACCAGATTTACCTCCCCTGTCAATAGCTCGGGAGCTGGGAGTTTCAGATGGGGGCTCCCTAGCCAGGACTATTCGCATGGGAACTGGTTAGTGGACGTGCCCCAGTGCTCATACCCCGCTGCTGCTGTGCTGTGCTGGTTTTCGCGTGTCTGCGCAGACCCCCTCTGCAGCGCAGGCGCGCTGGGACTGATGCTTCGTAGAACACTGGAGCTGGTCCCTACACAGATTTGGGATGTTCAAGTGCCCAGAAATCCTAGGCAAATGTACAAGATCTTTTCGGTCTGCCAGAACAACATTTCCAGGTAGGAAAGGACGTGTGTCAGAAATGCAAGCATGTGGTGGACCTTTCCAAATGGGTTTTATAGCATACAACTAATAATTCAGTGCTTTTTGCAGAAAAGTAAGGGCAGAGAAGGCATATGCTCTAATTCTTCCCAGCTTTTTTCCCCCTTGTCTCATTTTTCTTCTGGGATTACAAGAGATGGAGACTTAGAGAGATGGAGGCTTAGATTGATTTGTTTTTCTCTTCTGGAGCAAGGGCTTGGGGATTTGATTTTGCAAGGAACTTCTGCCAGGTGGAGAAATATCAGGATCCTTCTTTCTTTGGGTTTTGGGTTTTTTTGTGTGTGTTGTTTTTCAGTTCCCAGGGCCATCGGAGACAGGCCTGGACCATGCTCTGGTGGTTCCAGACAAACGCTGTCTAGAGCAGAGCTAAAACAGAAGCAGGCTGCCGGGAAAGATGGTCTCCACCTCTAGCTGTTTGGCCGATCCATACTCACGGTAGCACTGCTGACAGAGGCGGACGCATCCTTAGTGTTTGTGGCAGCGGCTGTCTCAGATTTTCAGCTCGGCTTGATTACAAACTGTAATTATCCTACAGCACTGCTCAGGATTATGTATGCTTAAAACTATATTATGCAGCAGCAGTTTATCTGGGATGATCAGCATTGATGGCCTCTGTCGCTAGAAGTGTCAAGGCCAAAGGTGGAGGCTTTGTCAGGGCAGCTCATCTGCTCTCTGGCCACCTCGGAACCACTTGGTGGACTTTGCTCTTGACTCTTATCTCCTTTAATCAGCTTTGTCAAGCCTGTTTCCTCACCGTGATGGAAGAACTGAACTAAACTGGTAAGGGGATTCTAAGGAGACCTTGCAGACCAAAGCTCTATCCCGTGCAGAGGGTTTTCTTGCTTTGGTGGCAGAGGTGTTGAGTTCTTTGGGGGAGACACCCCTTGGCTGGCAGTCTGTGACAAGGGCTCCGGAGCAACCCTTGAATGATGATAATAGCAAACATTCAGCATTTTAAAACACAAGATTAGCAGCACTGATATCCATGGTCTTAGCACTCCCACCAACTGCTTAACTTCTTTACCCTCCAGTGCTGGGTTATAAAAGAAACCAGTTTTCTGCCACAGAGTGACCCAGGCACCCCAGGATGGAAAATTCAACACAGCCAGACACTTGCTGCTGCAAGTCCAGTCCTGTTCCCACAGAGAGGCTTGGTGCCCCCCGAGGAGCTGGTCCTGCTGTAAGAAGGCAGTGGGACGGCCGATCACCGAGCAGCTGTTAGCAGCAGGCGCAGGGCTCCTGGCCCTGGGCATCCTCGCTGCTGCAGTGCGGAGACGCGGTTTCTCTTAAGGTGTTTTTGCTGAATGAAAGATTTGCATCAACCTTGGCTGGCCTCTCCTTTTCTTTAGCTGATGCAATAAACTATAAAGTGATAAGGGGCCAAAGGGAACATTTGAAATTCCAGTGGCATTTCTAGGAACGTCCCGGCACACTCCAAGTTCCTCGCAGCAACCTGCTGGCCAGCCTGCAGGCGGGAAGCAGCTGGCGGCGGCAAGGCACGTACGTGGGATGGCTGTTCTTCCCTGGGAAACAAACCAAAAAAGCCCTCAGCACATCTCAGATTACATTGCCAGCTCCCCAGACCTGAAGGTGGACGGTCCTGTGGTTAAGGCTTTCAGCTGAGGATTCAGTACACTTTCTAGCCCGGGCACTGACAAAGGGAGCACCAGCAGTAAGGCGGTACAAAGGCTCTAAATATCAGTGTGTCCTCTAACGGTGCCTGCAGTACTAGGCAAATCCATTTGACTGAGAAGAATGCCATAAACCCTGCTCGGTGCAGCTCTCTGTAAGCAGCACACGAACCTGGGCGAGCCCGTTCCCTGCGGGAAGCGGGAGCATCACTCGTGATGGTGCTGTCTGAAGGGTGACTGAGGGTAAGCCACATTTCTGCAGGACACTGAGGAGGGCTTCTCCCTTAGCACCCAACGGGCACATCGGCATTTCTCCATAACTCATAAGGTTGATGAACCAGCCCCCATGCCTGTAGCGTACAGGTCGGATGGAGGGCTTTCCAGCAGACGTGCTGGGAGGGAAGGCAATTTGTAGAATTGAATGTGATGCTGGAGAGCGCGTTCGTTGTCAGAGATAGGGTTATGCAAATGTGTCTGAAATCGCTTCTTGGATTTTACTGAGTCTGTGCAAGGAAAGGGCTCTCCTGAGGTCACCAGAAAATTTGGGAGCAAAACATAGATTAAGCACCTGGTGCCCCCAGGTCAGCACCGATCTGCTCTCCCCGGTATGCAAGGTGACATCGCTCTCCTCTATTGCAGCTGCTCCTCTATTGACCCCACTTGCTGAAAGTCCAGCCACACTGAAGCGTGTCTGGTTGGGTACCCCAGGCTGGCGGGACTCTAAACAACACCCAGTCCTACGCATTGCGGCCAGCCGCTGCACTCCGCAGAGCTTGTCTCTGGCTCGGTTCAGGGTGGACACAGCACAGATAACCTTTCCTGGCTGGACTCCTTCTCCTGCAGGACTTGTCTCTCTCTGATCAGTGCATGACTCCAAGCCCATTTCTCAGTAGTGTTGCCCTTGAGAGGAAGTGCGGGGGCTCTGTGGTCTGGTTTGTTCTTGCTGTACAATGGGCTTTTTATTTTTCTTAACTTCAGTGACCTCACACCAATCGGGAGGCTTCTCTTGCCATTACTTTCTCTGTGTTCCGGAACTTGCTTTTCTCCTGGACAATTACCATTTTCCTGCTGGAGAAGGGTACTAGATAGGTAGAAAGAGCATGATTCATATTTGGGAATTCAGGGGGGGAAATCAGCAGCTGCTAATGAGTGAGCGCAGCATGGGAATGTGCCATGAATTAACAGCCAGGGAAACAACCTAAAGACACTGGCTGTATTCAATGACAGGAAATAAAATAGTGAGGAGCATGTTAATCATTAGCTAATCACATAATCTGATTTGCAGTCGGTTGGGTTTTGTCTCTCTTGTACACGCAGTTTGCAGATGCTGAGCGATTTGAAGTGGCGTGTGTTGCAGCCGCAATGGCCCCTGCTTTCAAGCAGGTTACTTTCATGGGGTCAGTAGTGCAAGAAGGTTTCAGGATCTGCAGCCTTATTCCAGCTGTGTTTTACATAGATTCACTAGTCTATGGATTCACGGAGAGTTTCAGCTCATGTCAATTTAAACATCTGTGTCAGGAACCCTCCATAGCCCAAAACATACCTGGAGACTGGCTAAGAAAAGATTTTGACACCACACAGCATGCTGCAACAAGAAGCTACACTATCACCTATTTCTTTAAGAGTGTGTCCTTACAGAATACATTTAAAATGCCTATAGGTGACCTAAAAAATTAATAGCTAGCCCTTAGATGGCATGGGTTTAAAGACTTCAGGTCTTCCAGGACTGAAAGTGAGCACTGGGTAATACTATGCATGTAGGCATTTCCCTTTGCTGGTGCTTCTAGAAGCATCCCAGAGATTTAGCAGAATTTTCTCATTTGAAGAAAGGTAACATTTTCACATTGGGAAAAATGTCACAGAATGAGGTTGGTCTTGTTTTCTTAAGGGTAGCTTTTTTTAAAAGGGCTGTTTGGTGACTCAGCTGCAGGTTACAGGGAAGTTACAGGCAGTCTTTGGAGTACTGGAGGGGCTGTGTCAGGAGAAAGTGAGGTATTCACAGCATACAATGTGTTGTAAAGTGTTAACACATTTATTAATTGTATGTGGGCAGACAACTTCACTACCAGAATTTACTGTACCAATGTAATTTCCGTATTGTATCTCTGTGTTATGAATCAGCCAATATGTGACATTAATTATCTGCATTTATGATTGTGCAAACTGACATAATGATCAATTACAGGGTTAACACATCAGTAACTGTTTACTGAAGTACAGGAGTAATCCCCCAGTTTCCTGAAATAATCTGGAATTATCCTGTGCATGCTATATCTACCCAAATCCTATTTTTGTCCAAAAGTAACATTCTTCCATGGCCAAGAGGTGCTGCATGCATTGCTCAGCATCTGCTTCAGCAGCAATGCCATGTGCAGGTTCCACGGCGGTGGCTCTCCTCCCACCACCACGTACGGTTCACAGCTTCTTTGCTAGTCCACCTCTTTTTGGAAATGTTTCTCTATGCAGTTACAGGAAATTGCTTCATAGCTGTCTCACCTCCTTTGTTAACCCGTAACTGGAAACACGAGGCATTTGTGTTGCAGTACAGTGACATATGACCACTTTCAGGAACTCTTTGAAAAAATGTTGAAAGAATGCAGGATGTTTGGTCTAAAAAAATGAGAAGGAAGAACAGGCAGAAAAAACACCTTTCAGAATGAAGACTTCTCTGGAGACAGTGGAAATCAAGCATTCCCAGTGCCCACTGGAAACAGGGCAAGAAAAAATCAGGTTCATTTTCTGAAAAAATCATCTAGGATAAATATTAGAAAAAAACTTCCTAATTATACAGGCAGATGAGTCTTGGAACAACACAGGGAGGTTTGGACTTTCCTTTTTAAAGTTCAGAAGACTAGCTTAGGCAATCCTGGGGCAGGAAAGGTCAAAGGTGACATCCTTGGTGGATACTCTTGAACTAGATGATCTGTGATTTTAGGATTCAGGCCTAGAGGACTGTCCTAGCAGACTGGCACAGTTACAGAGCTGGAAGAAGCCCTCTGTGATGATAGCCAGCCATCCCGTCCCTAAGAGACTCTAGGCAGAAATGGATTTGTTGTGCTCAAAGAGGCAGTGCAGAGCAAAGGAGTCCCATAGCAGCTTTGGAGGAGAGCTTCCAAGGAATGTCTTTTCTTCCATTTTCAGCCTCTGTAGTTCCAGAACTGGGGGTTTCTCTCTGTCTTTATGCAGAATTCAGCACAAACTGGCCTTTGAACACCACTGAAACAAATATCAAAAAGTGATCCTTTCCCACCTTGAGAAATAAGCATGTCCCAAACACTCTTATCTCAAAAGCAGAAGAGACAGGCTGTGGAAACATTCAGTCTGGAAATTAATCTTTTGAATAGGAGCTGAGTCTGAATAGGTTGTATAAATATTTCTGTTTGCTCATTTTCCTCATTTGCTCAGTTACTGATGCTGTGTTCATCTTTGGCTAAATAAAATTTTATGACTATTTTTAAAAAAGTCCAGTCTGGATTTTAAAGGAAGTATACAAAGCACATTTGTCAAATTTATTACTGGAGTAAGTGGCACCAATGCTGATTTTAGTGAGTGTAGTTTCTTACTGTAGTAGCTGACTTGGCTTAATTCAATTGGAAGCTGGACAAATACCTCCTTTGGGCCAAATCCACCTTAATCAAAGCTTATATAAATCTCTTAATATCAATAATGCTATGCCTGTTAAACCCAGTATTAATTTTGGTTGTATCTGGCAAGATAAAATTATCTGTACTCAAAAACAGTGATTTGGGTTGTTGCCACATCATTGTATATTAATACAATCTAATTTACAGAGAGATATATATGTATGTAAATACACCCGCACACAAACACGTATATGCAAATGCATATATATCCATATAGAGAATAGGTATGTGTTCTGCATCCATGCCATCTCACATCATGTTTCTGTAAGCAATAGAGGTCACTGTAGTACAGGACAAAGCTCCCTTTTGGCATTCACTAAAGGCTCCCCTGCAGGCAGTTCCATATAAAGCACCAAACACCTTTTAGTGTGATATTAGCTGAAAATCAGTCATGTTTCTGTAATAGCAGTGGAAGCAAGTCATATTCACAAATAAATATTTACAGGAAATGTCCTTGTTTGGGAAACAAATGAGCACTTGCTCTGGAAATGCTGCGGTACCAGTGACATCCCTATGGTAGTACTTGGTAGCATCAAAACTCTTCCAGTGAACTCTGTTTGCATTGGGCTGGGTGCACATGCCTTTGTATACGTTATTTCTCTCTCTGGTTTTCCCAGCTGTCTTTACCAGTAATGCTTTCACAGAGCAAGCCAGCCCTACTCTCTCCCAAATCCATTCATTCATTCTTCACTAAGGGCTTATTTTGCCTGCCAGTGAACCCAAAGGTGCTCCAGGTACATTCCTTTTCTCCAACCAGCTTTTTTTCCTGTCATCCCTTAAATGTATTTTCGTGGCTGTAACGTAAGAGGGGCATAACGGAAAAGGAGGCCCCACTGAATCACTACACAACACTTTATTTACCAGCCTTCCTTCCAACACTACAGCTCTCAGCTTGCCTTTGCCCTTCTGTAGCTAAGGGGAAACAAGGGAAAACATGGCTTTGTTCCAAATATAGGTTGTTTCCACACCTCTAACTGATTAGGAGTTCAGTATAAATCAATATAACCCAGTGTAAAGAAGTGAGCAGAGGCATGAACCGGTACTTTCTGCTGAAGTACAAAGTATACACAGGGTAAAGGTTTCATAAATGATTTGACTCTCAGTTTTTTTCATGTAACTGAAATACATGCCAACGTGAAATACAAGCCAAACGCATGCCATTCATGTCAACAAAACAAGTTATTAGGACATAAAATGAAAATGAAATCCACATACTCTATTCTTTGTACTTCAGCAGCAAAATATGTCTGGCAGCTTCAGAGGATAAAGATTACCTCCATACACTATATATCACATTCTCCTCCCTGATTTTTTCCCTTGAACTTTGGCACTTACTTAATCATTGAGATTTTTTTTTTTTTTTGTTCAGGAACATGAGCAGCCTTTAACATGGAAGACATCTGAATGTGGAATTCTACATACAGTAAATTTCACCTTAAAAAAGAAAAAAAAAGAGACATTTTCATAGCTTGTTATATCTGATCAACATTTGTGCTACTATCTGACTTGTATTTTAACTGGCTAAATAAAAATGCCCTATTAAGAGAGATCAGTATTTTTTCCTTGCTGAGACTGGCTTTCTTTAGGTGGCAACAGCATCTGGTGACCCCAACTTCCTCGGCAAAATTCAAATATGAATGTGTTCAAGTATGGGTCAGAGAACATGGATACTGAAATATGAGTCTATCTGAGAGAAACATAGGTACAAACATGTAGCAGATCACAGTGGTGTTGAGGCACAACTTAGCAATCTCCCACATTCTTCAAAAAAAGTAGTATCACACAAGGACATGTGTAGTGCTTGATAACCAGTAGGAGGTAGGAGTCTAGGGCTCTGCCCTCAATACCTAAAACCACTCTAAGCAACTACACACATCCACTGGAGGAAATAATTTATTTCCCAAAGTTTGCAATTCATGGGCCTTAGCCAAAAAATACCAAGTAACTCTAATTAACAGTTGCCCAGTAGTATCTTCTGGGGTTGTTCAGACTCTTTGAGATCAAGTCCTCAAACACAGCAGTGCTGATCTTGCATTCCCCAAATAGTCCAGGAAAAAGAGATGCTACATCAGAATGATGCTGAGGAGCTATTTGGTACTGAAGTTATTCATGCCAAACTTAAAACAGAGTAAACTGGCTTGAAGGGAGCCACTTGAAATGAAAAATCAACTTACTTTCTCATTTGGCTGGATTCATTTGACTATCACCTTCAGGTTAGTCAAGCTTACCTCCTTTCTTGCGGACCTGCTGATGAAGAAGTAAGCCTCCTCCACATCCTGGGGTTGCAGATCATTCACAGCCACTATATGGTCTCCATGGTTAAACAAACATCCCAGTCGGCAAGGACCAGTCCACTGTGAAACGCTAGGGTATTTGGAGAACGGACAATAAAGGAAACATACAGGGTATCCGGTTACTGCTAACAGAATGGCAATGGCTGAACAAGATTGCACTTGTGGCGCAAATAACACACAGGTTGAATGACTTTGTGACTTGTTGATCTGGTGCCAGCTGAAAACAAGCTGCTTCATCCATCCCAACGGGTCCTCCTAAAAGAGCACATGACACTGACATTGCAGCATGTTAGCAAGTGAGACTGGTGCTAGCAAGGTCACTAGTAAAAGTTGGGGATTCCAGTCCAGAAGCAGCAGGTCAGACCCACTGTAGATATTTTAGCCTGATGTTTGACGGAGATGATTTCTGAAGTCATCCCAAAGGAATGAAATTAAAACTTATTATCATGTGTTTTATCTATGATATAACTGCAAGGATCAGAGATCCATTGATTTCCTGATGGGACTCTTATGGAAATTTCAGTATCTCTTTCCTGCTGGTCTCTGATAGACTCTCCTTGATGACAAGCTATTTAGGATTTGCTGACCTGACAGTCAGACTTAGTGCTCTGTTCCCTTGCAGAACAAGACCCAAATTCTTTCAATATGAATGTCCACTAAGAAAGCTCTGTAAATTTAGATGTAGAGCCAATTGTTGAGGTGAGATCCCATTTCCAGTCCCTTTTGCAATGGTATTTTTTCTTCTTGCTGACAGTGGCTAAAACAAAGTGACTTGCTGTGCACACAGTGCACCTGATTGGTGTCAATATGAGAGGAACAGCAAAAAGCAGTCTCAGTGCTGTGTGGCAATGAAAGATCAACAGAAAGCACATTTCTTTGTGCTTTCTGTTGATGTATTGAGCATTTTTTCTGCTCCATCCTCTTTATCCTAGTCATTGATATTGGAGGTCTAGGGAGAGCACTAATTTCCTGTGGGACTACTAAAAAGGTGTATGTGCTCTAGCCCGTAACACCTTCTTGTGAAAATCTCTGCCTAGCACTCATTCCTAGCACTGAACCACTGCTGGGATTAGACATAATTTTGTGCTCACATCCAACTCAAGTCAGCTTGAGGCCCTGTTTACCCTATCACGAGATGTGTCTTCTCACTATGTCTCTGAGACACACCATCACTGTGGTTCACCAAATCAAAGGTAAAACTGACTAGCAGTAATTAGGTGATTTCACACTAACATTAGAAGAATAGCTTTTGGGGTGGGACTTCATTGCTAATTATACAGCGTGCTGAGCGACCTTGATTCTATATAGCCCTTTTCAACAGCAGTTGAATTAGAAACTGAAGTACATGAAGAGTCAGAATAGCAGAAAGGAATCACCGAAGTACCAACACACACTGACCCTGCCCTGTTCTGCACTGCCAAAAATGTACATGGATGTGTATGGTTGTATACTTCTGTACCTGTCACTTATTCATATCTGACATGCACCATCACAAAACGTCCAGAACTTACCATATTTGTCCTGCTGCTTCGGTAAGTTTTAGGTAACTATTAATATCAGCCAGGGGGACGAAAATATCCAATTTCTGCAGTTGGGTTTCATCTGTAACTTGACTGTGAGAGAAAACATCAGTGACCGTAGAATCATAGAATATCTCAAGCTGGAAGGGACTCATAAGGATCACTGAGTCCAACTCCTTGCTCCTTGCAGGACTACCTAAAACTAAATCATATGACTAAGAGCATCGTCCAGATGCTCCTTGAATTCTGACAGGTTTGGCATGCTCTACCAGTACCTCAACTGAAACCCATGAACACATCTGTCTTCTCTGGAGCAAAAATGGAGACGACACTTACCTGAGCAGTATTGACAACTGAACCACCGAAAGTGGTAATGAATTTTGCCTCCTCTGGAGGGTTGGCTGCTGGCTGGTGCTGCTTTCTGAGAATTTCAGGTCTCTGTTTGCTTCCAAGTCTCTTGGACATGCACTGTTGTCCTGGCATTTGGGAGGAGATGGGAGCTCATCATGTCTGCACATGAGCTGGAAACTCTCATCCAGCAACCTACTGAAAAGGAATGATGATAAAAAATTAACTGGTTTGATCATTCCAGGCAGTCTTGCTGTGTTTGAAGCTGGATCAAATAGCCATCAGTGAAGCAAAGAATAACAAGTTCTTGTAGAATATCCAGTGGACAAAATTACAGCTAAGTAAAACAAACAGTCCTTCTAAAAATGGACCATAAATCCCCAAATAAACCTTTTCAGTATTTAAAGACTATTTAGTAAGCCTGAAAATATTCCAACTAACAACATGCCTTGACAAATAAACCGAGTACAGATTGTTGGCCTTGGCTGTACTGGCTTCTGCAGGGATGTAACACTGTCCCCTGGGAGATACAGTAACGCAGATGTGCTCGAACGCATTTTAGGTTTATTTGATGAGCCTTATAATGTCTGGAGCCAGCTCCCATCCACACCCCAAATGAGACTGGTGTTAGTAGCAAAAGCTGCTTTTGGTATATTTTAACTCATATGGGTATTCCAGGCTTGTGATGCTTTTATAGTAATTCCCTCCAGGGGCTCGCAAAGACACAGATGAGCTTGAATAAATCTATTGGAATGAACTGGTTTGTGGGTCTGCATTTCCAATTGCGTCCCACTATGTGGCATAAGGTCTGACTGTTTGTAGGCGGCAGGCCATAGCTAACAGCTAATGACCAGCCCTCTGGGGCAGAAGGTATGGTTTACTGTGTAAGCACACTTCTCTTCAGTATATATCATGGAGGATGTAAAGTTTCCTTGTGGCACTACAACTGTGACACAAAGTTCAGGTCTGTCTTCGTGACATGCCAAACACTCTACCTTCAAAGTATACAGCATCAGACCTGTTCTTTGGATGGGAAAATGGAAGGAGATGACCTACTCAGGATCACATAACTCTTACTGGAAAAGCTGGGAGCTAATGCCCCGTGTCTACCTTTCTGTTTTAACCACGAGATAATGCTGCCTGCTTTGGAGAGTACCTGTCTGAAAGGTTGCTGGAGCTTGGCTGCAGTATCTGAGTGGTGTCATGAATCAGTATCTGAGCTATTATGTCATGAAAACCTAGGAAAAGTATGAGGCAACAAAAGTGCTGCATACTATAGTCAGAGCCTGTCTAAATGCATGAGTTTTCAATGTGAGTTTAAATTTCAAGCTGATGAGTTTGAATTTCACTGTGGTGTTCCCATGAGTTCTGAACTTTCTGAATCAAGACCAAACAAGGACTCATTCAAACAAGATGCAGGCTCTAGGTAAATTATGTAAATGCCACAGATGACAGCTCTATCTGTACCACTATGTCACTTTTAATTTGGAAAACCTTAATGAAGTTGTTACTTACAGTGATTTCATTGACATATAAATGTTCTCTTTTACTGGGTTCTTCTGCACTGGCTTCTCCTGCACTGGCTGCTCTTGCACGGGGACATTAGACCCAGCTGTAGGGTCAGGCTTTGATACTTCAGTAATACACTGGTGGAAACGCATAACAACGTAAAACGTTAATATCATTGCTCTGCCTACAGAAAAAATCTTTGCAATTTCCTTATTTTGTTCAGTGCTCATGCTGTTTAAACACATGGGCTAATATAGCTTGGCTTTCCCCAAGTAAATCATTTCCCAGAAACCATGGGCTAGAAAAGTGGTTGAAACTTACAACTTAATGCTATCAGGTGTTATTGACACTTTCAAACTGGGACATAACTAGCTATATTCTAAAGTACTACCACAAAATTTTGTTACATTTTAATTTAAGCAGGTTGAAAAAATGGTCTTGTACTTTGGGTGTGCTTAACTTAAAGTACTTAAATTATATGACAAAATAAAATTTTAATGTCCTTCAGTTAGCTGTACCATCTTGGGAGAAACTATATATACACTATATGGGAAGCCTAGAGAAATTATTCTCCCAAATTTGGTGTCAAAATTTGGTGTCAAAATTTGTTTAAAATTACCAGTATGATTCCTCCCGCTCCCTTGTTTCATAGTGAAATGTAGAAACCAAAATGTTTCACAGTGTTTTTGAAGTACTGCTTCATTTTATGCAGCTTAATGATGCTTCAACAGAATTACATTTTAAAATATATTAAAACAATGTACGGTTACATTTTCTAAATGAAGTTTTCACTTTTGAAAAAAACCAACCTGTTACACAATAGGCAAAAGCCATTTACAATGAAACAGTCAATTTGGGGAATTTCAACAAAATCAGCAATGTTTTTGTCAAAATGCCACTTACGACCAGAAAGATCTTTTGAATGAGTCTAGTGTATTTTTTCTTGTATAAATGAAAGCTCCATTACCTACTGCTTTATCTATGTATTTCTTTTGCAAGGTACTAGTGGTTCCTCATACCAGTTCCTCTTTGGCTCATGAAATGTCTCCTGTCTCCTTGGAGCTTTTAACAAGCCAGCAGAAATCACAACTGATAAACTACCTTTGCTAAAACATTGCTGGGAGTTTGATAATAATCTTCTTCATCCTTTTTCATGTCTTCATCTGTGTCTGATGACAGCAGATCTTCCTCA
>NW_010509903.1:39206-77406 GCF_000687285.1 Phaethon lepturus
AAAAGAATGGTTTTGTATTTACCAGGTTCAGTTATACAGATTGTTTAACATGTATTTTTGCATTTACATGTAGAAGTAATAGAATCACCAAAAATCCGCAGAAAACATGGGAAGACATGTTTCTGCTTGAAGTGAGATATGCTCAGAGCCAGTCTGTTTCAGAAACAAGGTTTCTGTATTTGTGTTCCTTGTATTTTTGAGATCCACTGCACAAGGACAAAACTGGCCACTGGTATTTATACTTCTCATACATGATTTTGTGGTAACCAGGGAGTTGCAATTGATTGCATGTTCACAACCTGTTATTTTGTTTAAAAATCAAGTGGATTAAACACTTCATATATGAATCTGCATGCATTTAGGGTCTCTTGTGTGGAAAAGATTTTTTACATGTGTTCAGTTCTAAAGTCCTTACAATAGGAAAAAGATCTGTAGGAAATCTAGAAGTAGATCAGGATATAGTTGTGCTTTTTAAGCACTTTTTAGCTGCTGTCAAGTAAAGAATTAATTTGGGACTTCCATGACTAATGGGAAGTCTATTATCTCATACTTCTCCATGAACTAGAACATACCCCAGGGGGCTGGAGATCTGACATTGAATTCTTTGCGTCCTGAGTGGAGTGATATTCTGCCTTCATAAACACCTGAAATACTAAGTTTGTGGCCGTTTGGTCAGTCAAGGAGAAATGAATCCCTCCACCAAGTTCACCTTTCTAAGTCACAAAGATAAATTATTTATTTTTATGTCTCCTTGTTGACTTTTCTATAGTGAAGAGTACGGTAACTAGTATTTAGCTTCCTCACAATGCAATTCTCCATGCCATGTTTGTAATGCAACCATTTTTTATCTCTCCACCTACATCCTTGGCTTCCATGGTGACCATTTTAATAATTGCTAATATTCCACAGAATATATTACTGCTTTCACGGTTAAGTAAATTACATTAATTACTCTCTTACATGTAAAGAGAAGAAACTGGCATTGAATAGAAATTAAAGACGATGAATGTGTTTTTGTTCCTTGTTGGTATAAATGACATAAAAAGGAACGTATGCAGTAGGACTCAGAACAAAACTGCAAATGGTCCTCCAAGAAGTGCATAACAAAACTACAATAGGAACAAAACTGTGGTCATGATCTAAAGTCATGAACAAGTTTCCTAGTGACTTTTCAGGGGCTTTGGATCAATCAAACAAGTAAACGCTTGGGGAGATGGGGGAAGAAGAGGTGATTTTATGAAGCCTTGAGAGCCTCCAACTCCTAGGAAACCTTGGAGAGCAGACAGCAATAATCAGCTTCCCAAACTGAGCCTTCAGTCACTGACAGTGGTTACCTTTTGCCAAATGTATAGTGTTATAGGCCTAGATTATAGGGCTGTCCTGGTTTCAGTCAGGATGGAGTTAATTTTCTTCACAGAAAGGTGTGAGGCTGTGTTTTGGATTTGGGATGAGAAAATGTTGATAATGTGCTGGTGTTTTGAGTTGTTGCTGAGCAGCCAAGGACAGTCCAGCTTCTCGTGCTGGGCTGCCAGCGAGGAGGCTGGGGGGGCCCGGGGAGCTGGGAGGGGACACAGCCCGGACAGCTGACCCAGACTGGCCAAAGGGATATTCCATACCATCCGACGTCATGCTCAGTATATAAAACGGGGATGAAGAAGAAGGAAGGGGTGCAGGAACGTTTGGAGTTATGGCGTTTGTCTTTCCAAGTAACCATTACGTGTGATGGAGCCCGGCTTCCCTGGAGATGGCTGAACCCCCGCCTGCCCCTGGGGAGTGGGGAATGAATTCCTTGTTTTGCCTTGCTTGCGTGCGCGGCTTTTGCTTTCCCTATTAAACTGTTTTTATCTCAAACCATGAGTTTCCTCACTTTGCTCTCTGATTCTCTCCCCGTCCCACTGTGGGCGAGTGAGCGAGTGGCTGTGTGGGGCTTAGTCGCCGGCTGGGGCTAAACTGCAACAAGGGCCAATGGGAAGGAGAAGGTTAAGCTGCAGCAGTGCTACGTTTTTGTAAAGCAGTTCACCAACATCTCCATTCCACCAGGTGCTTTACCACAAGAAAAGTGCAATTAACCTCAGTGTACAGTTATTCTCAACCGTACAGCTAAACACGTTCTTTAAGCCTCTGTTGAACCATGATGTGGATTTACATTAGAGAGAAAGTAGGCTATGGAGAAAATTGGCTGTAGCTCAAGATGGAAATGATACCTGGAGATCAACTGAATAATTGTTAGTTATAGTCTCCTTAGGGAAGGTCATGTGTTGCTCTTAGATAGAAGAACTTCTCTTTAAAAAAAGTCAGGTGTGTCTAACAGACCCTGACAAGGATGCCTAGGTGCCTGTAATACAGTAATGCGCAGTGCAGGGTGATGCAAGTCAGGGCTCCTTATTTTGATGCACGTCAGGTATTGAAAGCTGTGTATCAAAACAGCTGATACTGAATTGCTGAGTCAGATGTGGTTTGGTAGTTCCAAAATGTGGGTTGCAAAGGAGACAGGTCCCCAGACCTCTCCAGGGTCCCTGCCACCACGACTAGACTCAACTGACATTGAGAGGCCTGTTTGCATGAGTGACGGCTACTGACCAAAGAGTTTTCAAGATCTGGGCCTGGATGAGGGAACCACGGATAAAAAGCAAAATGAATCAGATACTAGAAATGTGGAGTCATACTTCTAAAAGGAAGGAAATACAAGGGATTAATCTGGAAGTCAGCTGTCTAGACTACACTGAGCAGAGAATAGATCCGGAGATGTTAGCAGATGCTAACCTTATGAGGTAAGTGAAGTATTTTTATCGAATGAACAAACATTTTTGATTCTTGTTAGCTGTACGGCAAGGTTATTTATGTTCACACATGCTGAAACAGAAATATGAGCTTCCTGCTATTCCCTCTGCTTCAGGCTAAAAAGGTAAAAGCAGTAAAATGCAAATTCCTTATTTTTTAACTGTCATGGTCAGTATGTCTTAGTCCGAACAGCTGCATAGAATACATGCTCTCTGACGCATGAAAGTAAGTATGAGGAGAATTAATGAGTGAGACAGAAAAGGCATGTGTAAGAAAGAGACAGAAAGAGAGCTTTGGTATGCATCCAGACCAGCAGCAGTTAAAATCAGACTAAGAGTTAATCCAATGCATTTCCGAGCTCAGACTCACAACTGAATTATTGCAGCTTCATAAAGTACTGTGCATCAGCTGAGCTGTGCTAACTGCCTACGACATTGCAATATAGTTGCAACTATTTTCACTTCTTTCCACTAAGTTTAGCTGTATTATCTCATACTTGCTGCCAGCCTATATATATGGATGGTGACAGCAGTACATTATTTACCACCCAGTTAGCTATGATAGCAGAACAGATTCTGTTCCCTGTATCTCAGCCACTCCAGATCATAGTCCAATGCATAAACCGCCAATAAAGATGAGTTTAAACTCAGCTGCCGAACTGCATACTGGTGTGGAGGAGCCTTGGTTGTGTCTTCTGTTCTGCTGACTCTGCTGCAAAGACAGTAATCGGGGGTAGAGGATGGGTGAAAACCCTCCAAAACTGCTGCTGGTGTTTGTTCAGGGAACACAGGTCAGAACATTTAGCCATTAATACATGATAACACTCATCGCTGCATCTTTTTTAATCATTCCTGAAGGCTATGGAAGTTAAATTACCTGAAGTCATATTTATGCTGACAGAAGGTCAGTCCTGAGGTGTGCCTGAATTTAACAAGCTCTTGTGCTGTATTCATTTGCATTGATTCAACTGCTACTGTCAGAGGCTATAGAAAGAAACCATTTAGGAAGACTGTGGCACAGCTGAGAATTGTGGTGGGAGGAGCAAATCCTCAAGCAGTGCAAGTTCAGAGTTTTCTTGATCAAGTTTGTGAAAGCTGCCACAAGTTGCAATTGCTGCATAGAAACTCTGAGGATCTGCCTCCAAGAAGGAAAGGAAAAAAAGGTGTTTCAAGCAAGTTCTTGTAAGGTTATTTTCAATGTTATACAAGACAATACACTAAATATTTAGGAAACTTTCATAGTGAAAACCAACTCAGTGTGCTGGGAAAGTAGGTGGATCAACTATAGTTACAGATACTCAGGTGACATAAGAGCCAATAGTCACTTATGCAGACTGAACAAGTCAAGAGCTGTTTGATATGTTCTGCTCACCAGGCTTGAAAAAACTCCTCTTGGTAAGTCACAGAGAGTCTGATGAGGGCCAGGATCTGAATTAGGTCTGTTCTTGTCTTCTGAGGAGCCATTCTCCTGTATGCAAAAGAAAAAAGCTGACGACTCCTAGAGACAGGCTGGAGGTGCTTCACCTGCATTCAGCTTCCTCTAGCTGGGCCTTTTGCACAGAGCTTTGTGACTAGAGAAAACCAACGAATCCTTGGCTGCTATTTAGCTTGCCACCAAAGGACAAGAACTACAATTGCTTTGGGACAGCAGTAACGCTTTCCTTCCTTTCTATTTAAATATTGAGGGGGAAGACCTGGAAGGCACAGAGGAACTGGACCTAAACTCCCCTCTAAGCTTTACAACCTGAAGAGAGAGACAAAGAAAAGCATAATCACAAAACAGGAGGAATGTGGCTAGCAGCTGCTCAAACAATCATCACGTGGCTTTGCCAAGGCATGTCGAAGCAAATCTTCAGGGGCTTACTTCATGCCTACTGATCTTTGCCAGTCACTTGAGACAGCCAATGAATATTGTTTCTTATTGCCATCAACACCGGCCTTTACTTTACATGCAGACTTTCCTCAAAAGTCTTTTCTTTGTGGGGAACTCTCTGATGTTATCATCCAGGTCCTACTCAGGAACCCCACCAGAGAGCAAAACAGACCACCCGGGTACCCATTGCACAAGCTCTAAAGAATTTTGATGGAAAAAAGCAACTATACAAATAAAATTTCACAGTCACCCCTATGAGCAAACTCATTATTAAGGATGGTTAATCTGTTTACCTTCTGGTAGCTTTGCCTTTCCGGGAAACTGGTCGTATCTATAGAATTCAAGAACAGTGGCGAAGAGGAGGTCCGGCTTCTGACTTCCAGATTTGGAAGATCTTGGTTCTAGAAATAAGGTAACAGCAGTGTAAGAAGACAGGCACCTGGCAGGCATGGGCTACAATGTACCAACACATCCCAGTAGTCCAAATTTTACTTCAAGTGGCTCAGAGAGGTTGTCTACATGGCATTTTTCAGGCAGACATAAATTTGCCCTGCTTGCATTTTGAGGTGACTGGAAGCTGCAGGGACGTAACTAGCTTAGTGCTGAGTCTGAACTAGTAGGCTTGGCTGGATGACCAGGTGCAGAAACTTGGGCCTAAGCTTGAACTAGGGCCTCTGGCTGGTTCATAACATTGACAGACTAGATGTGGATTGGTTTGTAAAACAGCATGTAGATATAACCAAAAAGCACACAGTAAGAATTACACACAAGTTTTCATTCTGACACATCAAAGGTGCAATTTATTGCAGTATAATGTGAATCATCTCCTAATTTCCACGTGGCTAACTCTTCAAAGAGATTCCTTCAATGTAAAATCAATCCCAATGCAAACAGACTGTGCAATGCCTGCTTAATGCATAAAGCCAGGGTACAGGATTTATAAGGAAAATGATTTTCTGATTAACCAAGGCAAGAGCCAGCTTGCAAGGCCAAATTCAGGAAAATTCCTGCACACAGGTTTCTAATGAAATTCCAAACTTCTTTCTTTCTGAAATCAAGTGCAGTAACATGTCACCTGAGGGCAGCATCCACCTCTTTTGGCCTCCCTGCAGATTGAAGATATCACAGTGACCCAGTCCTCAGTTTCCTGCCTGTAGGTTGGAACAACAGAAATGAAAACTTAGTTGCAGGTAAAACACAAGGAAAACCCTAGGGGAAGGCATCTGGTGGCATGCTCAAGTAACACACAGGTATGTGTTTTTCTTCTATGCTTATCAGCATTTCACACATCAGTTGCTCACCTGCATAAAGGCAGAAAACCCCCTGACATGCTTGTGGCTGGGAAACTGGAGAGGAGAAGCTGGGAAGCAGCAGCAGAGGAGCACTGTGCCAAATATCCTCCCTCACCTAACCAAGTTTTGGCTTATCACCTCGACAGTAGCAGTTTCTGCCCTTGCTGAGGTCTGGATTGCAGCCTGGGAGAGCAGGGAGCACACCGCCCTGCTGCCCCAGTCACTCCTTTTGGGATCTGTTTTCCCTCAGAGGAATTTTCCCCTTCAATCTGCTTCCTTTGATAAACAACTTACTTTCCAGGGCAAGATTATTTCCTGTGATTTATCTATAAGGAGCAGAAGCTTTCCTAACTCCCAGGAACAGCTGGGTGAGAAGACGAAGCTCTCTGCTCTTCCTTGACCCTTAACCGATACAGTTTGACGTGGCACCACCACAGTGATGTACTGCTGCTTCCATCCCTGCTCCCAGCCGTGTGCTCCCACTACTTTCACATGTTGGATGTTGTAACAGTGTGGCTGCAGGGAAGGTTAGCTCACCTGTCCTAGCTAGCAAAAAATTAACCTGGCCACAGGGGGGGAAAAAACCCAACACAGAAAAGAGCAGTTTTCCATTGGATCAACCAGCTGAATCGTTTCATCCCAGAGCTGTGCAATCGGTAGCTGAGACGTGGGAAGGGATGAGAGGGCTGTGAAGGAGTAGGACCTTGCCTTGGGGCAGAGGCTTCGTGTTACATTAGCTTAACTGTGATGTCATATGGCATTTCCACATCTTTCGCTGCCTACCTGCTGCTCCCAATGAGGTAGTAACATCTGTTTTCAGTACTGATGGACATCACCTCTTCAGGAAGGCATTTAAACATCTTCCTCACCGTTTCCATAATTTCAGAATTGCTTATGCCAACTTTGATACTTATGATTCTGTTAAGATAACCATACGAAACATCCTATGTAACTATACGTACATACAAACATAGGTGTGTGTGTGTGTATGTGTGTATTTTACTCTAAGCACAGCATAATATGATGAGATCTGCACGGAAAAAGGTAAACATTTTCCACAGAAAAAATTGTCAAGAAAATAAGCACATGCATTCAAAACGGATGCTCTTTCAATGAAGAAAACTTCCAAGCAAAAAAATAAAATGAACTTTTGCAAAGACTTGTGTCTGGATTTTGGATCCTCATTTCTTAAAAAAGGGGCTGTTGATCTAATGTAGAATCTTGAAAAGAAATGATAGTAAGAAAAATTCCTGGCAGGTGTTTGTGAACCACTACAGTACAACACATTTGATTAGAAACTAATTGTATATTAACAGTGTTTTAATGGAAGGTAAGTGGAACAAACAAGAAGTACTCTTAATGGATACTTAAATGGAAGCACTACTTCCATTAACTTCCAAGAAGTTAAAATAGTAAAAATAACAATAATAATGATGGCTGTGATGTAGCTACATACTACTGAGCAAGCTGGAATTTTTAAAAAAGCTTCACAATGTAAATCCTTTTAATGGAAGAAGCACAAAAGCAATGTGAGTCCAGTGACCTCCAGGCCTAACAATTCCAGGAGCCTCTGTATTAAGCTCCAGGTCTGACTGGTAAAATCTTTACATTTCCCTTTACATTTACTGTTTCCCTTCTATGTCTCTCACACCACATGTGACACGGTAAAAGGTGCCGGTACAAAGCCAATGGCATCCAGCCTTGCTGTAGTGGGCACTGTGCCGAGAAGAATTAAATGACCAATGCAAACGAGCCAAGCAGAGCAATTTCTCAAGAGGGTAAGAGGCAGTGGGGCAGCCAGCATCAGCCCAAAGGGCTATGTGAGAGCCAGGAGACCTCTGCACAATTTGCAAAGCACTTTGTAAAGCTGTAAGGTGGGAAAGGTTGTGTGCCACAGTTAGCCCATCCTTACCTGTGTGTGAGTGAATGCATAGCACCATCCTCACAGGAGATAAAATACCTTCTACTACAGGAATACAGTCTTTGTGATCATGAAGCTAAGATGTCTGTTTTGCCGATACCACATCACCACAATAGCTCATGTAAATGTATCAAACTTCACTGAAAACATTCAGGGTTTTCAGTCCTACTTGTATCATATACTATAAGTTGTACCCAAAACCTACAAGAGCCCACAGGACTCTTTTCTTGATTTCAGTGGGATTTGCATTAAGAACCTTGATCAGGACAAGAACAATCAGTGGCCATTTAAGAGTGCTGATACATGATTTAAAATAAAAAGGTGATGCGTTTGAGTTACATACTGATCAACAGCTATGGAGCCTTTTATGTTCTGGCCTTTCAGGTACATCAAGATGTAATTGCCCTTGCTGGATTTGGACAGGATGAAAAAACGTCTTTTCCAGGAATTCTGCCGAAGAGAAAGTAATTTGTCTGTCATTAAAATTCAAGATAGTAGAAATAACAGATGCTTGTTGAAGGATTGCTGGAATATGACTAATCTGTGCTAGTATACCTGTGAGCTGAAAAGTTGAAGAGGTGGTGATTTGATGAGGAATCCGTGCTTGCAGACTCCACCTTCAGGGCAAAATATATTTTGAGTTCTCACTGATCAAAGAGAAATGAACAGCACCATTACTCAATTTGTTGCCAATTAATGTCTTGCAAGGACCTGATTGAACTGGGAATTGTTGCTGAGCATTGGATTTCTGTGTTTAAATGGCTAAAAACCACATTACAATTAGAGGAGACAAATACAAATCAAAGCTAAAAAATACAGGACTAGGCCATGATCCCTGATGTCAATGTTACTGCTGACAACTGGCACAAACCATAAATAAATGATAGGGACAATGTAGGAGGCTCAGAAGATATCATGAGCCTCTGTCTTATTTAAATGATCTTGTTTAACCACAGAATACTTGGGGTTGGAAGGGACCTTTACATGTCATCTAGTCCACCCCCCCTGCAATGAGCAGGGACAACTAGATCCAGTTGCTCAGAGCCCCGTCCAACCTGACCTTGAATGTTTCCAGGGATGGGGCATCTACTGCCTCTCTGGGCAACCTGTGCCAGTGTTTTACCACACCCATAGTGCAAAATTTCTTCCTTATATCTAGTCTAAATCTACCCTCTTTTAGTTTAGAACTATTACACTTTCTACAGTTGTAACAGTCCCTGCTAAGTCTGTCCCCAGCTTTCTTATAGCCCCCTTTAAGTACTGGAAGGCTGCAATAAGGTCTCCCTGGAGCCTCCTCTTCTCCAGGCTGAATAACTTCATCATCAGTGTCTTGGAGATACTGACTGTATCTTCCAGTTCCTGGTTAATTCATAAGGATTTTAATTTTTTTTACAAATTGGTTTGTCCAACCTCTGTGTCAGGGACAAGAAAGATGCTGCTGTAAAGGGAAATGCTGCATTTAGGACAGATTCTTTAAGGAAGGAAGCAGAGGGACAGAATTAACACACAGTGTAAATCCAGATAAGATCTCCAAATTTTTCAGCATGCTGTTTTCCCCTGTTTTTCACCTATTGTTTACCACAAAATGGTTGGCAGGTGGAGGGCAAAGACAATGGTATCATATATTGATAATAATGGATTGAAACTGAAAATCTTAGTAAATAAAATTTTATACCTGCAGAATTTCTTTTACTTGTAGAAGCCATCCTGATATTGTTTCTTCCACCCAGATAGTAAAGAGAGCAAAAACCTTGAAGCTAATTCCTTTTGCTCTGCTTGCTGCTGAGCAGCATTTCACTGCATGCACTGTTGCCTGCGAAAATAACAAATATCTCACAAGTGTTTATCTTCATAGTGATGATTAAACTATGTTAAAATAAACATAGAGAAATCTATAATAAATTACATAAGTATTTATAATAGTTATTATTAATGTAAGCATACTATTAGACATAATAATATTTCATATTATGAAGCAAATTAATGTTATATGCTATAATATTATGATATATTTATTCTATTATAATATAATTACAAAATTTCAAATGATAAAAATTATAAATTTATATAGGCCAAAGAGATTATTTGCCTAGAAAGTGGTGAGACCTGCCAACAAACTTCATTTTACCCCTTTTTTTGCATCAGACATAGCACCTACAACCTAGGAATATTGCATCTCATATATGTTTCTGACATTGCCTTAGCAGTGTGATCAGCCCTGTATAAAACAGGAATAGCTTGGCCTAAAAAGCTTAAAATCTAAAGATACTTAGCAAGTCTAGTCATAATACTGTGGTAATTATAATGATTTACAAGTCTGTAGCAATCTTATTACAATGCCCTCAGAGCAATTTATAAACAGTGATGAAATCAATAAACTTCACAGCTTTCTAAGAGGTAGATTAGTATTATGATTTTTCAGTGGGGTAAACAGAGAGTACCTATGTCAACTTATTTTTGCAGTGTCTTTTCCAGTATTACCCGGGAAATGGGAATCTCACAGTAAAACGGAAAGAAGTTGAACAACCTGCTCATTGGCATAGCCAGGCTGTGGCAGTGGTGGCAATAGAGGCTGGCAGGGAGGCAGGATGCACCAGTGCATTTCCATGGACTTCTCTGAAGTGTTGTTTAACAACCCTTTAACAAAACATGCAAGCAGCGGCTTGCAGGATGTGATAAGTTCAGGAACACAGAGATGGAGCATTTAGAAAGTAAAGGTGGGTTTGGGTAATGGGCTTCCATTGGGTTATTTGAGCTAATTTGCTTTTCGATGTTTTCCTTCAAGAACACTGTTTGAGTGTCAGGGTAAGAGAGCCAGACCTCCAATGCACTGCAACTTGTATGTGAGCTCTGCACTCCTGCCAAGTGATTGCATGCACGGCACTGCATCTTGCACACCGGACAGTTTTTATTATCTCACAATGGCTTTCTTGTTTGTTTAAAATCAGATCTAGTTTCTCTCATTTACTTATATTTCCAATTTGTAGTATAATGTCTGTAGCATCGTTTAGGAATCTTTTCACAAGTTTCTCTTTGCCTTACCCCAAAGCTCTCGTTCCTTGCAAAATCAAATCCTTTCCTTTTAGCAACTTGGCTTGAAGTTGTCTGTCAGCTACAAGAAGGTTACACAGTCTCCAATGTGCATGCCACTGAAGCTGCAGAGCCTCTTCTGGGAAAATCTGAAGGATTGCAAGTGCTGTTCCCTAGTTCTTTGCAAAGCTCTCTGGCTGGACTGAGAGGTTTACGGGGTTTCCCTTGCTTCTGTTTCTTCAGTGATTTACTCCATGGAGGCAGAAGTAAACATGGTATATTTGGGAGCGGTGGTCAGAAAATGGTTGGTTTTTTTCTGGTCTCACTCATCTGACATGGGTTGAGTTAGTTACACACAAAAATTTATCTCTGACACCCATCTATAGTTATAGATTTCCACACCTCCTGTTCCAGGCAATACCATGCTGTAAATTAGAATGAGCCACCACAGAGAGAACTCTGCAGAGCATTCCTGGCTGTACTTTTTTCTTGATTTTTTTTTTAGGGAAAACTTTGCAGTTTTGCCTTTTTTTGAGAAAGATTCATTGTACAACTGCTGTGACAGACTGTTATAAAATTTACTACTAGCATTTTCATCTATTGCCTACCAAAAAAAAGGACAAAAAAGCAATTTCCAAAACTAAAAATGACTGCACACAAAGTCAGATTCTCAGTGTCAATAGTAGGGGCACATGCCTGGGCTTGCAATAGAAGGCGATATAATACTGTTTTCAATGTGACTGACAGAGTCACTGTGACTGGCAAACGATGCTCCTCTTGCAAAACAATGTTCCAAGAGCCTCTGACAGGGTAAAAGTATCTTCTAGGTTTCAGTAGAAGTCAAGATTTGCAGGTGGGAAGACAAAAACCCATGAGATTACAGTTGTGCTCTCTCTCTCTGCATTTTGGGGAAAAAGTTTTTAATTGTTGCATTCAATTGTTTCTTCTCTTCAATGAAAAGCAACATTTGAAACAGGTTATGTCAAATTCAGAATAGACAATGCCAGTTCCATGATTATACTCCCTCAGATTTTTGTATGCGTGGCATTAAGAGATTTGATTGCTTTCAACCTTTTGAAATGCAATGAAGCACTTCAGTCAAAATGCAAATAAAATGCTGCAAATGATTAAGATGTAGGCTATTATAAAATTTCAAAAATATAATACCAAGATAAGGAAAACAAACAGCGTTAATACTTACAGGCAAAATGTCTTTATGGTGTAGAAGGTTTTAGAGAAATACACCTTATTTCCAGATTCCCCATATTGCCTCCTGCAGCAAAACACGATGTGTCCTTGCCTTGCATTGTGATTGCTGCCTTAAAGTCTGTGTATAAATACAAACACCCTGAAATATGATCCACAAGGAAATTCCTGCTTCTACCATGGGAGGCAAATTAAAGACTGTTCTGAAAGGGGAAATCCAGAAGATTAATATTCACTTACAAACAATGAAAACACATGCACATTTGAGGCAGCCATAAATGTCTCCCATGCAGAAAAAAACCTGGAGACAGCTTGTTTTTGTTGATTCAGCCTTCTAAACAGTCCCTTTATTTCCCCTGAGCCATGTCTAAAATAATAATATAATAATATCCACCCATAACTGGAAGACAAAGCAACATTAAGAATCCTAAAAGATCATAAAGTACCATAAAATGTAACCAGGTTCAGATTTAAAGAACAGCATTTACTAAAACATACAATGGTGAAGCAGGATTTCTCATGCTACTTACGTAATGACAATGTACTTTCACTGTAGGTTCAGTGTCTGTCTTGGTTATAGGTGAATTTTTTGCATTCTCTCCAGAAACACCCAGCATATCATTAATGATAATGATTTTACACACTAAACCATTTGGCTGATCCTGCAGATGGCAAGGGAATTGTCTTTAGACAGAAGATAGTTATACATTTGATCAGGCAATATAAGCTGTAGGGCATTTTAGCTTAAGACACTATTCAGCTACCTGGCCTTGCTCAGGGGAAAGGGTCAGGCTTCCTTGTTCCAAATGGGTCCTTCAGGCTCTTGGGCTGGCACAGCCCTCGGCATGTAAACATCATCAGTCAGACATGATGTCTGTCGGTGGGAAATGTTGTCCTTAAATAACATTAATGTTTTTCGGACGTGATCTAAAGTAATGCTTCATCTAGCAGAGACACTGGTCCTGACACAAGGTTTTTCTCTCTTTCTTTCACCACTAGTTTAAGTTACCTTTCCAAGTTATTTTCCTTTCTGGTGGTTTCTTCAGGTATTTTATGCTCATCTTTGTATATTTCATATACCAGAACTAGCCCGAAGGTTGTTTAGATTTAGCCTCAACTTCTTCCTTTCGTTGTCAGTCAGCAGGTAGAATTGCTGTGCTCCTTTGTGCCTTCATCTTTTTCCATGAAACCTTTGGTCTAACAGGAGACCTCTTGCAAATGTTGAGAGTGCCTTGTTGGCTTGCCACGTTAGAGCACCGAGGAGCTTCAAATTACGTTACTACTTTGCCTTTTTTCTCAGACAGAGAGCTACCATTTCACCTATCAGCTGGAAATTCCCAAGCTGTCCTTATTTAGTGTCCCTCATGGTAAATGTACAACAAATCTGATAAAGACCTGCTCTGTCCACTTTTTTTTTTTCTTTTAGACATTGTGTCAAATAGGGCAAATAGCTTTTCCTGCTCATAGAGGAAACTCACTAATATTGACTCTTCTGATTCTTTCTCAGCAGTCCCTTGTAGGCTGGACCAGGGGCTTTTTCTAGTAATTTTTGTATTTTCCCAATGCTTCTAAGCCAAGATAAATTTGCTATAGATTTTTTCAAATAAAATATCATTCTCAAAGGACCTTTAAGAAAAAAAAGCACTACAGAGGAGGAAATCTGGTCCTTACCTGTTATGCTGTTGCACTCCTTGGCATGATTTTAAAAAATTAAATGACCTGTTTCAGAGCCCCTATTTGCTCCTTTATTGTTCCCAAGGCTCTCTGGCTTCAGAGCTACAATGTATCTGAATAAAAGGACAGTTTTGGAGACAGGGGAATATTGTTAATAGAAATTTAAAAACAGGCTAGACCTTAAGCAAATAAACACTGATGAACTAAAAAGATATGAAAGAGCTTTCAGGAAGTAATGAATACTGAAATGGTGACTCAACATGTTTCTCATGGTAAAACGGGAATATCTCTAATGCCAGAAAATAGTTTAAGATGGAGGCATTTGCCAGGAGCAATAGGAAGAACATTTTCATATGAACTGCTAGACCACTGTACGGTTTACAGTGTCTTTTTATAAAAGACATTTTATACACAGGGCAAGATTAAGCGCTGATAGATCAGGATATTTCCATTAAAATATTTTCAATAATCTTGGTTTACTCTAAGAGGGGATGTGGCCTGCCTAACCCAAGCTGCTCAATGCCAGTTTACTTTTCTAAACTACTTTTCAACCGACACTGTAAACCTCATCTTGAAAAGATGCTGAAGATCATCTGCATTCTTGCCTGAGAAAGATTTTGGGATGTATTTTGGTTGGTTTTCACCTCACCAGATTGAGTGACAAACATGCAGATATTCATAGGAAATTTAAAAAAAGGTCTTTATTGATTTCATGCTCAAGACATCCATAAAACAATCATTTATTTAATTCAAACAACTGTAAATTTGACAAGAAAAAAAAATATATGCCTCACTATGCCACAGTATTTGTAAGAAAATAAACTTAATAATTTGGTAACTTGCCTTTAATAGCATGCACTTATTTTTTTAGAAGATTTCAAAGGTGTAGAGTACATTAACTGGGAAAAGGGTGAACAACTAATCATTTATCAGTTTAACTAAATCATTAAACTTATTTTTTTGAGATAGCTACCAACTTTAAAGAGAATATAAAAAGCAGGAATATAAACATCACTGACGTAACTCCAAAATACAAAATCAAGACTGTACAGTAACTAAAAAGGCACTTCTGGTTTCTGATTCAAGTAAGTATTTCCAGTCTTGGCAAAATTCCTCACAAATAGAAGCTATATCTAAACATACTTTTTTTTTACTGGAACATATAATTCTATCATATCAACATTAAATTTTAATGTAACAAAGCCTTGGCATTAACTTTCTGTTGGTTTAAAACTCTGAATTAACAAGCAGACATTTTTATTTCTGCAAGCAGAAAAACTGCAATACCGTGGTTTCAGGCCATTCTGTCAATTGTCGTTTGCAAGGCAAAAATCTTTACAATTGTGCTTTAATAAGGCATCATCCAATTACAGTTTGCCAGTCTTTTACAAAGATTTTAATTTTGATTTTTCTATTTGTTACATTTCCATACTATTCAGGTAAATCATCATTCTATGATTCTATCTACAAATATTGATTTTTTATTTATCCATCTTATGCTAGTGTGATAACTATGTAAACTGACTTCCAGATTAAGCACAGAGCAACCAGTAGTCTTCATTAATAATGTTTGTAAAAATGAAATGAATATATTAGACTAAGAAACAACTTTTAAATAGCTACAAACTGTTTCATCACTGGACGTACCCATAATATGATGGTCTTTGGAAATTTCCAAGGAAGTTATGGTTCCATGAGCTAGCAGTGAAAGAAAAGATGGAGTCTCATGATTTAATTTTTTTGTTCTTAACTTACAAGACAATTTTCTGGAATAAACCTTTATGGGTCAGGTAGTTGACTCTCAGAACATCTTCAGTAGCCATAAATCATGACAACCACACTAAGAGAAATCAAGATACGGTAATTAGAATTAGCTGTCAGGTTGGCTCACAGCATTTATTTCTTCTTTAAAATCTTGCATATCATCCATCCGTCAGATATCCCAGCTTATACAATATAAAAATCTAGTGTAATTACATCTCTGTTATTAAAAATGTGTTACTCCAGTTTATAATAAAATCTCCACCCAAAACCATATCCTGACCTTTCATCACTGGCTGCATCAAACTACACTTTCAGAAGTAAAGTTCCTTAGTGAGCATAGAGACCACGCAGGGAATCTGCTTCTTCTCACTGAAACGTGGATCATCAGACTGTGATTCAAAATTTGTGGCAACCACGTAGTTGACCCGTGTGAGTATCTGCATGATCTCAAGTTGTTTTCCATGCTCATTTAGCACAGAGCACAGAGACTGCACAAACCAGGAGCCTCTTCCAGGATTCCTCCAAGAGTAATAACCTTACAGGAAAGACAGATAAGAAAGTACATGAGGTTATTTTTTCTCTTTTTTTCTTATTATCTTGTGCTGAAGAATGGAATGGCACAGAGATATGTACTAATTTGTGTGAAAGTTTCTGGGCAAAGAGGAACAATGCACAACAACACACAGAAAGTTTAATTCTTATCCCTTGTGTCGCATATCGTATTTATCTCCATTAAAGTGGAGAATAATGTGTATTAACTCTCCAAACATCACACTGCTAAAGTACCATCCTATATTTTTGCATTTGGGAAACTGCAAGAAGTAAGATTTTATGTTTTTCCTCTCTAAGAATAAGTTTCATGCTGTAACTGTTCCTCTTCCTGCCTTCATCACATATTCAGCATATTCACTAAACTGGGACATGGAAGGACAGGATTCCCAGAAAATAGTAGTGCCTTTGCCATCTGTAACGTCTGCGTCTTCTCACCTGCCAAACAGGAGAAACCAAACAGCTTTCTCCTGTTTCCGCTATAGCTACTGTAAAAGGGGTGGATACAACACACTGGCCCAACATACACTGGGCCTTAGTGTTTTGCCCTTCAGTGTACAATGTATCATCAGTGAGGGTCAGTCTACAATGGAGTCAATATGTGCGATAAGTTTTAGTCTTCTATCCCCACCCTAACCTGCTTTTCTTTACCTGGCACTGTGGAATATGCAAACAGAAAATCTGCTTCTACTGGGATTTTGTATCTTGGATTGGCATCTGTTTCCAGAGTGTCATTTGCAGGTCCAGAGTCAGTTTGTATACCTTCATCAAATTCAGAGCCTCTGCATGCCTGAAAGAAGTGAAAACAAAGATAACTTGTCCAATAAGGAGAAACAAGGTGTTATAAAAATACATATTCATTAACACTTTTCATTTTAAGTAGTACTTTGCATGCATTAGAAACAGAAATGCAATTCTGGGGGACATCTAATTGTTCAGTGATAAAGTTACTAGCTTACCCGTTTTAAAATATACATCCTGTACAGCAAAAGGAGGTAATGGTGTTGCAGGCTGTGGATCTCAGTGGATTGTCAAAGAGCCAAGTCAGCATTAGCTTATTCTAACCATGATTAATTTTACTCGTCTAGAGTCATTCTCAGCACTCAATTATTACATTATGTCTTGGGCAGCATGGCTTCTGGACATCTTCTCTATCATGTACTACATATTGTCTTTGGTTCCTGACATGCACTGCTGTAGCATTACATTTCACAGAATAACAAAATCATACCCCTAGATCATCTAGTCCAATCCCCCTTCTCAAGCAGGGACAGCTACAGCACATGTCCAGGATCATGTCCAGCTGGGTTTGGAATATCTACACAGATGGAGACTCTACAATCTGGGCAACCTGTTCCAGCGTTTGACCACTCATTTCAAGTATACTACATATTTAACATCTTTCCATTTCTCTCTTTTATTATTAATTCCTCTTAATCCTGAGGCTTAGCTAAAGGGCATACTGGGACCACAGTCCAGGTGGGTTGGTTTCAGTTCTTGATCAGTAGCTTCTACTGACCGGTCTTGCAAACAAAAGCAGTCTGATGGGCTTATATAACATGAGCGGGTTGCCTTTATTGAGATAATTTTAAAGGCAACAAAGTACCCATTCCAAACATATAATTAAAAGAAACATCACTTCAGTAGTATGAACAGTCTAAAATAGACACAGTTTTCACTTTGAGGTAGAGAATTAATTGATGGAACAGCCTAGGGAAACCACATCTGCTGCAACTCCCATATGTACATAACACTATGATAAAAAAGATAATTCAGACCCATGGTATGTCAGTTAATAATGTTTGAGACAGCTGTCTTCAAAAGCTTAAGTAATATACAATTAGTTATATGCTAATGCAATAATGCAATGTAAATTTTTAGGCTACTGAGGGAGAGAAAAAATATTTCTTTTAGCAGAATACAGTAATTTGTAGAGACAGCCTTTATTCAAAGAGACCTGGACAGTATTATTTCTATTGATAATCACATACTGTCCTCAGTTCTGTCTGCACAAGAGGGAGTTCAGCTTTCTGCTTTGAAGTTCATATATTACAAAGCACAAAGAGAAACCATGTACAAAATTACAATGACAATATGTTCTTTACATCTCTGAATCTTGTATATAAATTAACTTGGAAAAACAAACACTACAAGTCACCCATAGTCAACTTCTTTCAACACATTTTTTCACAAAACCTCCAGCAAAATTCAGTAATTAACTTCCAGGGCTCTTCTAGAGCAGACAACCAACATAGCATGTTTTCCCCACTGCAGCAGTAGGATATTTACCTTAGGGCAATTACCTGAATGAAAAATAATTTGGGTTTGCCTATAAGGCTTTTACACTTGTCTCCTCTGAATAGCGCCGTCAAACTCTTGATAGCCATGGGTCCATCGGTGCCATAGATGAGGCCTTCTTCCCCATGGCTTAGAAGGATGCAGGCAAAACAAGCGGCATCACTGTGATTCTCTTCAGCAGCTACAAATCAAATACTTCTTAGCCAAGAGGAAGCAACATTTTACATGAAAATTATGTTTAGCAAACACATTTTTCCGAGACTAAATACACATTGGGCCTCTACTGGAAGGCATAAAAAGGAGCAGATAAAGATGACACAACCCACTTTTTAGTAATGTGATGAGTACCTTGAATACATGAATGCATCCTTTGCTTGACTCTGAGTCTAGCCCACTGGAGTCAACCAGCTGGACTCTTTACCTAATATGACAAGGCTCTTCACCGAATACACAGGACAGGCACTTCACCTAATATGACAATAAAACTGTGTATTTCTGAATTGACATTGGAGGAAGAGGTGGGGAATTAAGCCTAATCCATTTAGAAACTGAATCCTTCTATATAGAAAATTGCACATTGTGGAGCCTAAGCAATCATTTTTGATTTGACTTGCTCTGATCAAGGCATAGATTCTGTGACTTCCAGAGGTCTTTTCCACTCTATGATTCTAAATTTTTACCTTGCTTCAGTAATTTTTCCATATCATCACGGCTTCGGTCATTGTATGTGTAAACCTCAAAACCTAAGTTTCTAAAACTCTTAGCTAGATCTCCAGCATCTTTATCAGTGCCATTGCGTGTACCCATTCCTGCCAGAAAACAAAGAATATGGTTGATTGCACATTACACAATTCAAAATAATCCACGTGTTCAAAGATAAATTTTTAGGTTTATAGTTCATAAACCTAAACAATGTCATGGTGACATGATTTTAAAACAATCCTTTAACAGCATTCTCAGCTTTGAGAACAAATTGTGATTTCTTTTAATACAAAATAATGCAAGGTTCAGTGTTAACACGTATCTTATCCTGAAAAATGTTGGCATGCCTCCAGCACCTTGCAACATAGGACCTCTGTGGATGATTCCGTCTCCTTTTGGTTTAGCAGTATAACATATGCATAAAGCACTCCAAGGAAAAACTGTTGAAAAGAGTCCCTATGATACCCACATAAAAGAAACTGATGTCAATTCTTTGGAATAAACACTTCATTTAGTGTGTTTGCCAAGTGTATGGGAAAAGACTATAAAGATGACTATAACACAAGTATCTGTCTGCTTTGAGACTGTACATGGTCTGAAAAGTTAAATGCAGGAGTGTGAACAGAGCAGAGCTACAGCTATTAGCTTTTGCAGCTCATAGCTGTAGCTCAGTGACAGAGAAGTTATAACATGAGCAGCAGATGCCAAAGTTCCAGCCTTAAACTCTGGGACAAAGGTGTAGTTTGAAGTTGGCAGAGCAAGGTGACATGCTCTTTGAAACATATCCTGCAGATAAGCTGCAAAGAGCTGCTCTAACCTAAGTGTTAAAGAACAGGAATAAATTGTAGGAACAACAATCTTTTTCTCAAAAAAGATAAATATATTCATTAAAATTCCATGTCCTAAAAGAAAAATGCTTATTGATTAATGAAAATATAAAAATTCTAAAGTCTGTAATGAGGATCATCAAAGGAAGAACATTACCTGTTTTGTCTTCAAAATTTTTGTTGTTTATAATAATACATTTGCCAACTTTCTTGTAGTCCATATTATACTGGAATGTAGGTGTAACAATTCGATACTGATTACTGAGAGAGGACTTTGGCTGTTCTTCTTCTCCATTCTTCTTTTTTCTAGGTGAACCAGATGAAATTATTGTTAGTGGCCGGTCACATGGAGTGTGCCTGTTTATCTTAATTCAAACCATTCAGGCAGCCCTACCCAACGTTTTTTCTTCTCTAATGTTTGTTTTCTTCCTTCGTATTTCAGATTGAGGCATGAAGATCTTGTTATTTCCATGAAGTGATTATTGTATGCGGCTGGATTCTGATGATGGTAAAATGGCTCTAGAATGAACTGCAGCCAACAGTAGTACATGCAGATCCTGACCCACAGATAAAACAAATGTCCTAAACATGAAATCAGGCTGGCAGTAACCTTTCACAGACTATGGTTCTGGACATATTTTACTTTTACTATAAATAATTCAAAGAAGGACAGACAGATCTCCCTTAATAACTATTCCAAGCACAAGAAGACACACAGTTTACCCAATGGCTTGATAGGATTTGCTTACTGAATCACCTTCATCCCTAAATTCTCTGAAGACTAAGACCAAGCAGTAGGTAGTTTCCACTGATAAAGGTTATAGATGTGAACAGGTCATGTGTTAATTTGGTGTACCAAACAGCAGTGTGAACCTCTGCAAAAAACTAAGCACATTTTAGTGTAATCGTCAATACCCGAGCCTCACTTCAAAAAAAACCCGAAACAAACCAAGCTATAAATGTTCTCTGTTAATGTGACTGTGTACTGACCTTTCTGCCATGTGCAGGAATCTTAGATTGGATTAGAAAGAGATGCAAAGGGATAGCACAGACATTACTCACTGATTTATTTTTAATGAAGCATTAAGAACAAATCAATTATAGCCAGCATGCACACCTGAAGTATAAGCATGAGAAACTCAACGGTACTTGCTTTTAGAGCTAGACTTTTTGGTCCAAGCAGGTGGCTTCAGATGTTGGTAAGATCTCCCCAAGCAGAACTGAAGCCAGTGAGAGCCTACAAAAGGTCTGATTCAACCTCAGAACTTAAACAAGCTTTGGAGCAAGCCCAATTAGAAACAATGCTCAGGAAAGGGCAGAAGAAGTTATCGGCACCTCTCTCACTCATTTGGTCCAGCATCCTGCTTCCAATACTGTTTATTGCTGATGTCTGAGAGGAAAACATAACCCACTTTTGCAGCACAAATAACTGTATAATACACTTCTGTTTTTAACAAAAGTAGATTTTTCCCATAATCTCAATTAATTTAAGGACTTTCACTATTCTCACTCTGACATCTTTCTAAAGAATTAAGCTATTTGCTTCAATAATTGCCTGTAGACATGAGATTGCTGTGAATTGATTAAATGTTGTTTAGGTAATCTACTTTCTTACATTCCTGATTTAACAATTTTCTTTTAGCTTTAAGTGTCATCTTTTTTATTATTAAAGGACAAGACTAATTGGAAACCATAACAAACCTTCTCTAGATGATTCACCGTGTTTAAATACTACTGCAATTCAATTTAAAATAGCTTCTTCTTATCTTTGAGTGTCCTCATGTTCTGTTACAAAGGGCCAAATTAAATAGCTGCACCTGGCAGGCTTTCTCTGTACTCTTTTTACATGTAACCATCCTAATATAATCTCTCTTAGAGACTACAAAAGAAGATATTTAATCATACCTACTTGAGAGTTTTGCCTGATACTCCGGAAATACATTTTTTTCTGGCAAATCGCAAGTATTGGTATTCTCCTTGCATACTGTTTCTTGAGGGCTCTGGGAGCAATAATTAAATGTGCTTTGCCTCAAGAAAAGATTTCAACCATTTTAAAGCATTATCCACAGCTATATGTTGTTAATATTACATTTGACTTTCAAAGAGATCTTGGATTCTTATTTTAGCCTAAAATTCCCCCTGGTCCTACATCACTAGACAGCTCTCTGGTAAAGAGAGAAAAAGAAATTTCAAAACAACAAATAACCACTCAGGTCAATGAAGAGGCTAATTTCCTCAGCCCACACTGGATTCAAGCTTCTACAGATTTATCTGGCTTCACTGACTTCCTGAAAAAGCTCTATGACTAACAGTGGCTGTTACACACAATAGGATATTTTCAAGGGGATTGTACAGAAATTCCAGTTTAGGTCCAACCCATGAACAGTTTGTGAACACTTAGGACAGATCCACATGAGCAGTATGGTTTCATGTTTGCACTGTCCGGCTCTGCTAAAATGCTGGAAGTGATGTAATTCTAGTCCAGAATTCAAGTAGTCATGATACCCCACAAAAAGCCTCACTGAAAATAGCAGCTGGGGTTAAGTGGCATAATAATGTAGCCACACAACTTCTCTGAAACCTCTTCACTTCCAAATTCAATAGTTTGCACTCATTCATGCAGAAATACTTGACAGTTTAAGGGACATAGCTACTACTGCTGGTATTCCCGAAAGTACGTCAGAAGCTCTATGCCGGTCAAAGTCAAGTGTCACAGACAGGCCTTGTCAGCATGGTAGCACACATAACTCTATCATTTCCCTATTCCTTTACTGAGGAGAGTACGGTTTTGTTCTAATGATTCCTTCCAAGCTGAACAGGCTGACAAGATACCAAGCAACCACAGCATGCCTTGTAGGGTTACACCTATAATTTCCTTACTGGCAGACAACAGTAAGTTCCAGAAATCTTTTGGTATCTATCCAAGCGGAACAAATAAGGAACCAAAGGTTGCGGAGTATACATATCCTGGCCCTGCAGTCCAGAGAGAAATTGTTCTTTGAAGATTCTGTTTTCTGTGCCAACATAGCACAATATGGGAATTGTCTGACTGGACTAAACTGACAGTGTAAGGTCCAACTCTTCAGTTTCAACAAGCTAAATCAGAGCTTGTAATAATGACTACTGAAGTAATAAATATGTAACAATCAGTCCTTAAGGGAAATGCCCTGTCAATGACAGGCTGGCTTATGACTGAAAGCCTAAAGCTTTCCAGCTAAATTTTTTTTTTTCCTAAGCTTTGAACTGGACACATGTTAATATAAATGCTTACTGCTGTTGTTACTAAGCTTTCTAATCACCATGTGTTCTGAAAGGGTTTCCACAGGTTAGTTATGTGCTGTTACAAAATGTTTTAGACTATTTGCCCTCAGTTTTATTTCATTCTGCTTCTCTGACATCCAGTGTCTTTAATTTCCCTCTTTTGGGATTCAAACATGCCCAGACTAAACAGAAACTTTAATTTTATGCTTCTTTACCTTTCTTCAGCTTTTAATTACAGCTGTGCCATAACTCCTCACTCCACTAGTGGTCACTGATCTTTCCCTTAGACAGAAATATTCTTCCTATCAGTGCTCTCACATATTTCATGTTCTCTCCCTTCGGTCAAGAGTTCAGCAAAATTGAAATTCCACTCCAGCACCCTCACATAGCTTGCACATTTTCACCATTACTGTGTCTCTAAATCCAAGCCTTAGGCTTGACAACAATATGTCTGGGAATGTGATTTCATTGATCTCAGTTGGTGTAAAAACTGTGAAAATCATTATTATCAACTTTCAAATACAAAATTAAAGTTAACCGTACCATTTATCATTTTGTTATTGAACTTTGAAAGTAAAGACCAAATTTCTTTCCACCATGAGTGGCTAAAATTCTGTCAAAGTCAATGGAGATACATCACTTGCACCAGTAGTGAACTTGATTGTCTAAAGGAGTGCTACTTAACACAACAAACTTTTTCTGTTACACTTTGGGTAAATTCTGATTTCAGTATGTACGGATATCAAGATTTAAGGATAAAAATATCACTGTTAACATTTAGCTATATCTAAAGATTATTTTCAATAACAATTTTACTGAAAGCAGTGTCTCTTAGCAGCAGAGATTTCCGCTCCTTTGGCTTCCTTTTTATTGGCATCTTCCTGCACTTTCTTTGCTACCGTATATTAGTATGACATATCAGCATACTAACAATCCATGTGCAGGAGAATGGCTTCCTTGAGTATTGCAGGCTCTCATCATCTCTCCCACCTGCTACAGCCCAGCTCTTGGGCTCAGATCTGCCAGCCCTCCAGAGTAAACAAGTGTTTCAGTGAGAACCAGCTGCTTCACTTCAAGTGTAGTGTGATATGTTTCCATGGGGAGAGTCTTCACTTTCCATCACTTTACACAATTAATGTCAGCTGTGTAGTCTGGTATTGCCTACCTCTGTGCAAAGCGTAAAGGCCAGTGACTGTAAAAAAACCTTCTGCTCTAAGCAAGCTGGTCTGCTGTAACTATATGGACTCCCCTTGGAACAGCACCAGGATAATGCAGGGGAAGTTCTCAAAAGAAGAGTAAATGAAAGGAAAACATTAAGAAGAAAGTCCAATCTCTAGGGTAGAAAATGTTACACCAATCCATTTACTAAACCGCAACATCAACAATGATTAAAAAGAGAATGATAGTAACCGACAGACAATAGAGCTCTTCTGAAAACATAAGCTGCTTGGCCTTAAAAGCAATGTGACACTTAGCATACGGAAGAAACAGCTCTCCCAGGAAAAGAAGAGTCATTTAAGATAGCTTTACAGGCAGAGCATAAGATGAATAGAGACAAATTTCAAAGTCATCGCTTCTGAGAAGCGGGATGGGAGGACTTTACTGTTTGTTTTTTTCCTGTTTGTTTGCTTTTCTAAGAGGAAATTAATGTGTTAATCAAAAGGAATTCTAAAAATGATATTACAGAGGGATATCCGGGCTTTGAAAGCAGCTAGAGTCCCTTTCTCTCCCGGGAAGGTTAGGGACTTTTGTTGCTGTACTGAAAAATGTAAGCAGATAAAAAAATTCTACCATTACGATACTATTCAATTTGAGGAAGTTCACATTCAGAGGTGGGTGGAAATGGCTAAACTGACTACATTCATTTCTGTTTGAAGTATACACACACACAAAAGAAGAGAACTTGGCTCTATGAAGTTCAGTAAATTTGGGCTTTACTTGACAAGGAATATCACAGAACATTGTGATAGCTTTTACTCTGGCATGTTTCTTTAATAAAATGTACAATCATATATAATTTTTGAATGACTGATAACAGGTTTCTGTTAAAAAACAAATTTGCCTTAAAAAACATGCTACCTTTACAGAACACATCATCTCGGGATCCCTTCTGGAGTCCCCAGAATGCTTTCTGGCATTGGAGAATAATTTTATGCTAGTTTCCCTCACATTATCAGCCTTGCTGTTGAATCCAGGCAAGATGATTATAGCAGTGGTACAGTGACAAAGTCCATAGTATAAATCTTCTCAGGTAATCCATCAACATCCACCAGAACTTTCATACACTTAATGTTGCAGGATGTGGGGTATCTTAAAACTGCAATGCTCTTTATTCTATTACAAACACCTGAGATGTTTCCCTCATGGCTTTTACATTTGGGGACCTCTTTAAAGGCTTCATTTGAATAAATGCCCCATTGAGTTACAATACTGTGGAGTACATGTACAGGGCAACACATTAGTTTTACGACCTAATCAGCCTATATTGCTGATTTAATTTTATGCAGTTTGTGTGACTCCACGCTGCTCTTTCTGTCTAAAAATCCCCACTCCTCCTCTTATTGCGTGACCAGTATAAATGATGTTTGCAACTACTGCTCATCACAAGTGCTATGCTTGCTCTCCTGGGAAAAAATCCTGGACTGGATTTTTTTTAATAGATAGTTAAAGGACAGACTGGAAATAATGAAAATGCAAAGAGAATTGTGTTTGAATTCAGAAAGCATCACCAAGCTGTGTGTAGTAAAACTGAGTGTGCTGGAGAAGCACTTCCAAAAGAAGTGAACAGGAAAGAATTCCTCAATTAGACAAATCAACATTCAATATTTTGTTCTATGTTTCTACCCTAGTCTCAATAATTAGTGGTCTATTCATATGTCTGATGCTTTCTGATGATCATGCATTAATATGTCTTACTCCTACATAAACTTCTCTCCAAACTGCCAGCTTTAATACTTTTATCCAGCCTAATTTCACCACATTTAGTGCACCTCTAATTACTGTACACTCTCCCCTCTTTGAATTTTTTTTCTCTTGAAACCTATTGGCAATAACAAGCAAAAGACACTTGTTAAACCTGATGAGCTTTTTAGATCTTAAGTTCAAGGCAGACTCTCTGTTCTTTGTCAGATCCGTTTTGGTAAAGTGTCAAGCAGGTTTAGATCTGCATGCAAATAATAGATTATCCTGTTGCTTTTTCCCATTAATATTGCATCAGGTTGGCAGAGCAGCAGCATTTCTGGACAAGAAGAATATGTCATTACTTGAATTGTCTTCTATAAAAATGAATATCCCTTTACTGTTAAAAATCAGAAAACATAAATTATATGGGATAAGGACTAAGCATTAACTGTAAGTGCTAGACCAAGTACTAAAACTGTATTACACTGCATTTGATGGTGTGATGCTGGTTCACACACTAAGAAGGCAGAATACTAGAAGACTAAGTGAAGTCTACAATAAACACTAACAGGAGCCACTGCAGAAGACATTGGCATTTGGGAGATCTCAATTCTTTTTCCAACCTGATTGTCACATGCTATAGGCTCACAGATCTTTTCTCCTGAATATACTCCAATGGCAGGTGCAATTTGCATCTCTCTCTTTTCAGGCAGATAACACCTTACCAAGGACTCCTTTGAAAATAGTTAAATATAATTGTAAACCAAGAAAATAAATACTATCCCTCACAATCTTTTTTTAAACACAGGTTACTCAGGCTTCCAAATTATGTGCCAGTAGATAAACTGAAAAACAGCTTAATAGTTGAAGCAAAATCTCCTGAGGGAAAAGGAGCAATACTAATTATATAGGAGGAAGTTCAAGTAAGTATTGCATACTTTCTATTTCCCTACTGAAAGTTATTAGCAAATGACTGCTGACTTTGATAGACTAGCACCAACAAAATAACCAGTCCTTAGAAGGCTATCTTTAAATATGCTACAGATAAATGCCAAAAGAAAATTTTTTAAATTTCTAATATTAAAGTCAGAAGCTTTTCAACAAAATAGAAAGTCTTCATTTAGAAAAGCGAAGAAAAGTGGTCCTACAAAACTGAACATAAAAGTTCCCTAAAAAGCATCTAAACATTATTTCACTTATATTGCTTACTATAGCGAATATAAACAACATAATAAAAAAAAAATCCCAGAACATTAAAACACAAAACCCAGTTAAACGGGCCTAGATTTCTGTTCCCTCCAATGGTCTTGGTTTTTCTGTTAAATAAATTTTAAATTATGGTGAAACATGACAAACTGATAATACTGGAGTCTAAAGTTCATATTTATCAATGACGTATAACGTCTGTGCAACCCTTGCATCTTCATATACTGCTCTGCTGAAGTGCCTGAACCTTGAAAGTAATTTTCGGGAATGGGTGGAATAAAGGGAAATGGCAAGTGTGCTTACTCGAGCACTGCAGCCTCTAATGAATACACCCCGCTTTCCTCCTGGGAGCAAGCCTACTAAAAGCAGCAGGACTAGTCAGGCAGTAAAATAATGCCTGTTTGTAACTGTTCTCAAGATCAGGGCCATAGTAATTATTTAGCCTCCAGCTTCTTTCTGAACTGCCAATTAAGTTCATTACTTCTTAAGGACATCTTTGGAATTAGATTGTCAGCTGACTAAATGAAGACAGTTTAAAAGTCACCAGAGGCAAAGCATTTTGCTTGAATGAACCTGAAACTAGGAAGCTAATGGAGACAGTACCTCTTGTTTCTTTGGAAACCCATGTCCCAAGCCCTCTTTATAACTGTAATATAACACTAGTTTTGAAAGGAAAATATTGCTGTAGCAGTCTTGAAAGAAAGGAGTTAGGTAGACTGGGATTATTTTCGTGAATTTATAAAGATAATAATAGAGCTGAGAGGGACGTAAGCTATCATTAACAAATTCTTTGCCCAAGACAGGACTGAGTTCATTCATCCAATAAAACAGTATCATATTAAAAACCTACTTTCGTTCTTACTATGACATATGTGGCAGTACTGTTACAGATTTTGCAGAGAATTCACAAAATAAAATGCCTTGATTTTTTAAAGAAATCTTGGCATTTCCCTAAGTTTCCTGTACCATGCTATATCACCTCCAACAGCAGAATACAAACCATAAAAATATTTATTAGCATCATATGCTAGCTACACTTTGCTCAGTTAACTTGATGAAAAGTATTAAGCAAACCAAAATGCTCAGTTGGGTGGATATGCTCTGTTGTCCACTAAGAGCCGCTCAGTTGTGCTCTGGATGGAGAACTGAGTGTGATTCCTGCTTCTTGAATAACTTTGGCAAAGTAACTCCATATCTCTTGGTCTTAGTTTTTCCATTACAAAATAGAGCCTAAACAAAGCTTTTTCGTAAAACAACTGCAGATCTCATGGCTTCTTTCCAGGGGCGTAGTAGTGTACAGCAAACTAGAGAATGAATTTAAAATCCACTACTTTGTACATCTGTACAATGTTTAGGACCAGAGCGTGTGAGGTAGCTTACTGCCACGTGCCTCCTGGAAAAAAATGCTTAAAACAAAGGCATTCATACTGTCCACTATGGAGGTTTACAGTGGATCTCAGTCCAGAAAAAAATTCCTATTTTTGGTTACTGCACATTAACTTCCCTGAAGAGATAAAAATGCTAGTGCCTGCACACAATTATTTAACATCAAGTGCAAAAATGACAGGGTTGCAGTCCACAGAAAATGGCATTTCCCCAAAGTATATTATAGCCCTAAAGGCCTCTGGGACCTTGGCTTAACAGTCAAGATATTGCAGCTTATCGCATTGCAGCTACTCAGGTGAACTACAGCAATGGCTATTTGTATGTTCCTTTGAAACCACAATCTAAAGTGTATTAGCCTGAATCACAATAAGGCCTCACCTACCACAAAGCTTCACAACTGCAACAGTCTCAGAGATGAACAAAATCAACTAGAGACCTGCTACATGCTAATTGCAATAAATCACTCAACTGAGTGAGAGCACTTTTCATTTGATCTTTTGCAAAGCAAGCCACAAACCCTTATTCAGTAGTTGCCACAAACCCGCAGCTTCTGTTTAATTTGCAGAACATCTTTTAGATTTATACCCAACCTTTTTTTAAAGATCCATTGTATCCATTTATAGGTTCTTTGCTTCCAAAAAGTGCCTCCTATCTTTGATCTTCCATCACTCATATATTTTTATAGTACAAGCAAATTATCTTTCAACTTTAGTTAGAGAAAGTAAATAAATTTTAAATCCCTCATTATATGACATTTTTCAGACCCTTGTATCTTTTTTGTTCTATTTTAGTTTCAAGACCCTCCTCCAATTAGGAGAGAGAATCTTCTCTAAGAACTTGGAAACCAGAGAAAACCAGTCCAGGAGAACTGGAAACTCATTGTGTAATTAAGGAGTTGACCTGTTTGAAAGAGCAAGCCTCAGACTACAACTTCTGGCAAACTTTGTATATTATATATATCCTTGGAGTTCTGATAGTTACATCTAAATATGTCTTCCTCTCCTTTTAACTACGTGTTAGTGATGGCCTTAACATAATTCAAATCAAAACCATGGCTGCAAGTTTATTTATTACATACAAGTGAAGCAGACAAAGCACGCTGGGGCTAAGCCAGCTACACTTTGTAAAAAAAGTTTCAACACAAACTATTATATTCTCCCACAATTCACAACAGTTAAAAGGAGACAAGAGGGAAAAATAAAGAAACAGGTAGCAATATGCTAGTCTTTGTGCACTTAATATTTTCAGTATCATTTACAGCCTAAATGACAATTTCGTGGTTTTAATGCCTGCAGCAGAGAGCATCAAAACAGAGTAAGTTCCAAACTCTCAACCGTCCAACCATCAATTTGTAATTCATCTTCAGCTTCCTAATTAGCTGCATGGTATCTGCTCTGCAGGCCTCACAATATTGTATGCAACATAATATTCAAATAACATTCAAAAGGTATAATGTTACAAATAAAGAATATTTCTTGCTGAAAGGATTTCTGCTCAATTCTAGAAAACCTGCACATACATACCTTCCATGGGTGTTCTGGAAATTGATATCTTGCATGATCATATCCTAGGTAGTTTAATGTACACAGGCAACTACCAATTATATGAAAAATAAGATGAAGCCTCTCTTATCTATCATAGGTACTAAGAGCAATTAACAGGTATACATATTGCTATACGGACTGCTTGGAAAAATGACTCAAAATAAAGCACACTCCACTCCAAATACTATTTCTCAGAGAACACTCTGGCTAGGATCAGCAATTGCAAAATGCCAGTAGAGTTATAACTAGCTGGATATAAGCACTGAAAATAAACTCTTTTAGGGTATTCATTCATGAAATTTCCAAACAGGTGGCATAGAAGGAAAGAGATAAACAACATTCTACTGTACCTTGGCTCATCATCAAACGGTACTCCACACTGCATCTGAAAACAGCTTCAGTTTGTCCTCAAGAGCGAGTCTAATCTTCTTTGCTAATGCTAGGAGCCCACCATGCTCAGGGTTACGTTGGAGAGTGAAACAGGATGCTCTCTGTGTTCAGGCCCAAAGATTCGCATGTGTCAGCAGTGGGTCACACTGGACTTTTCTATGGGGCTATTCAAACCCTCATAGCTATCACCCTGCAAGCTGAGGTCATGCAGGCCTGATCTACCTTTGCTGACAAGCGGAAAACATGCTCCCAGTGCTCTGATTCTATCACCGTCCCTGTGTAAGAGTGTAGGAAAACAGAGCAGATCTTGAGATGGAGGTGGGACAGCAGACTTCACTTTGTAATACGTCTGTCTTCCTTCTCTCAAAACCTGATCCACCATTACTACAGTATTTACAAAATGAATATTTCTAAGAAAATAATGCAAATTAACATGCACAGTTTAGACTCTTTGTATTCTAATTCATAGAACTATTTCCTATATATTTACTCTTAAACAGTTTTGGTTTATTATAAATTTGGCTTAATTTCTTTTAGATTCCTTTGAAAGATTAAAAATGACACTACATAATAGCTTGCCTCCAAATTTTGTATGATGACAGCACAGAGTTTGTTGTAATTAAGGAAATAAATTGCTACACTAAAAAGGACTTAAGATACTTGACTCACTGTTGTGATTGCTACAGATACAGTTCACAGATAATCCAGTGTTTGCTGTGTTTCACAAGATAAAGTCTCTAAGGAGACTGGAAACAAATATTGACTGTAAATTAATGAGTTCTTACACTTTAGACTAGATACTATTTCAAGATACTTGGGCATTTCCTATATTGCACATCCAGTAAGCATCCAAGGGAAACTACAAGCACTGACCACAATTTTCACTAATTCTTAAATACTCCTGCAGTGTTCTCCAGAAGTTGAGTTCCAGATCTAACACAAACTGCAATAAAAAAAAAGTAAAAAAACCTCCAGCTTAAAAGAGAGTAATGAAACATCCCTGTTGATCTGTTAAAATCTTTTTATTGTCTTTGTAGGAATTAACTTTAACAGACTATAAATGCCAGAACCTACTGCTTCTGCAAGTTTTTGTTCAGTGTTTTAGGAGAAAATACACTGATATTTAGGCTGTGCAAAGCAGAACCCACAAACTCTAAACAGAATTAAAGTTATATTGTGCTAGACTTCGGAGTTACAGTAGTAAAAGGAAAGAACATCAACTATTTACAGGACAGACTAAGGCGCACAGTGGTTTGCTTAGAGACATAAAGGAAAGGTGAGGCTGAACCAAGAGTCCAGTTCTGACCTCAGAGTTGCAGCCCAGAGCATAAATTCAATTAATGATGCATCAGCTCCTATTTGTTGTAAAGTAGCTTGCTATTTTTATTCTATCAAAGAATAAGAGAGATATTTTTCTTAGCAATATTTATTTTTGAAAGGTCTGTAATATTCTGTCACTGAAATTTTTAATGTTAATTTTAATTTTTAATTAACAACAACATTTTTAGTTTTAAAACTGTAAAAGTTATGATAAAAAAGATGAGGTATCATTCAAGGCATGATCTGGATTTGAACACATTAATTGCAAGGCATGAACAGCTGACATTCATGCAGTGGAGGCCAGTACAGTTTCTTCATAAGCATATGGTGCTAGCAGTAGTACTTTTTCTACAAAGCAAGCAATTAATTTATAATATCAGGCCCAGTATTTTCAAATGGCCCTAAAAATACCAAATGGGCAACTCTGGTAAACATATGCATCTGGATCCCTGCGAAACTGATCTTCATAAAGTTCTACCTGCAAAGCAGCTTCTTACAAACCAAATAAAATTAAGCTGTTGGTAATCAACAGTGGATGGAAAATAGGTCCCCCAAAGACAGAACAACAACAGAAGAGCAAAACTGAAACAAAGACAACTTCCCACACCTGTTACAGCTCCAAAGCTGAGGTTCAGCCGAGGCTGAATCTCTAAAATTAGTATTTATTCTTTGAAGGACAAGGCTATTTATTTTGAGAAATATGGCTACACTGAGACAAGGGTCATGAACTTAAAATAGTCAGCTTTGGCAACAAAGTGCTCCCCCACTTTGATGTCCTGTAAAACAAATAAACACCATACAAATGAAAGAAAAACCTATATATCTGTGAATCTTTTTGATCTAAATACTAGTTTATAAACCTGGTAGTTATAACTATATAACTATCATAACTATTGAACTACAGAGGCAAGATACACACTGGTGTTTCCAGCAAACTTTCAAATGAATTAAAATGAAAAGTTTCAAACTTTATAGTGGCCTGACTGGGCAGAAATAAATACCTTACAGATATTTTGGGTTTGCAGTGTTAAACAGCTGAAGTGCTCTCGGTGACTATATGCCAGTGTACTCTACAAACCTCGCAGATTCCTCAGTGGGATTTTCTTAGAATGTATTTAATGCTTCTGCATTAAAGGCACTACAGAATCGCACAGTTTCAATTGTAACTAGCTATTTGTAAGAATTCTTAAATATATATTTAAATTATGTTTTCTGTTTCGAATACTGACTGCAAAACAAGACAGTAGGGATGGAGTAGATAAAAGTAACCAGAGAACAAATGGTTTTATACAATTAAATTAGAATAAAATTGGTACCTAAATACTAATAACCACCTTCTTCTGCATTCTGCTGCTTCACTGCAGCCCACAGTCATGATTATTGACAGTGCAAATTTGAATGTACCAAGCCTTCAGTATTTTCAGATGCAGCTTTTTAAAAAAAAAAACAAACAAAAAACACAACAGCTTTCGATAGGTAAGAGAAATCTTAGCTCTTCTTAATGCAGTGGAACCACAATTTTATTCTGTTTCATGTTACATTGTTTCCTGGATGCTAAAATATTTGCTGTTACTAATCTCCGTAACAGAGTTCTCCACTAAAAGACAAAAGATACCAAATGAAGATATTAAATCATCCTGTGGAGAAGTGAGACATTTTTAAAACCTTGAAAGTGTAACAGGAGCACATACAACATAGAAAAGAAAAATTTCTGTGGGAAAAATTGTATTGCTTTCTAACTATGACATAAAGAATTAAAATACACGTTTGAAATCCTCAGATCAATCTTTTCTCAACAAAGTTTTAAGGTTTTGTTGCACGCAGGCATGTCAGGGTGTATGCTGTTATTTCTGCTTCCTGAAACATAACTTTTCACTCTGCTGCAACGCTCCCTAATTTTTGTCCACCTTTTTTGCAGTAAACAAAATTGATATCCTCCTGCCATCTAGTGGCTAAAAACCCCTAAACCAAACACCACCCACAGATGGTCCTTCAAAACTGATTTTTCAGCTCTTTTCCCCACCAAACAGTTTTTTCCCACCATTAACTAAGTACTAGCATTTTTTCAAAGAAAAGGAAATACGTAAAAGATAATTCCCCTAAACTGTGGCGCAGCCAGAATAACCTGCCCACTCAGTGGCTTGTTCTGAGCGTCGCGGCCTCCATGGTAAAGCAGGCTCACAGACTTCTTGGAGAGAAATATGCTGTAGTGAATAAGATTTTCACTTATTTCTACTTACTGCTCCTGATTAGACGAATCTCTAGTCACAACCAGAGAATGGTGAATTGGAGCTGTGAAGCTACTGGAAATAGCTGGCCTTTCTGCACTGCTATTAATTCAGTTTCTCACTGCTCTGTTCTCTTAAATGAAAATTAAGGTGCTTATTTATCAATACAATTTACTTGTTTTCCTACTGAGCTTATATATTTGAAGCAATAATAAATTAAATACAAAGTAGAATTTCACTGAAAGTATTGCACAGCTGGTAAAAACTCTTGCTAAAACAAAACAAGGGACCATAAACTTGTAGTTAATCGAAAGATTTCTAGACATCTTATTTTACAGGTATTAATTTCATGTTGCCAAAATGAAGACTTGGCAATCAAGACATAGAGCCATGCTGGTTCCAACTGAAAGTACATCTAGCCTAGTATGTGGTACTGACTAGTAATGAGTTTTAAGAAAATAAACAAAAGATATTGGTTACAGAACATATTCTCACAGACACCTGATTTAGGAACACCTTGCACCAAAGATTTTAACATCAATATTTCCACTGGACTTTTCTTCCCCAAATACCTTTAACCTCTTCTAAACTCACCTAAAATTTTGACATCTGCATATCTTGTGACTTTAAGTTCTACAATTGCATTCTGCACTATGTGAAAATTACAACTTACCAATTGTTTTAAACCTACTGCATGAACTTTTCATTAGATGCCCCGTAAATTTGCTGTGAGGCACAAGGAACAATCATTCTCTATTCACTTTCTCCTCCATTATAGTCACAATTCTAGATCAGATCTCATCTTCCTTTATCCTCTCACATTCCTCTCCTATCTTCCTTCAGGCCAAAGAGTTTTAGTTTCTATAAGATAAAGACTTTGTCACTGTGCTTGGATTTTTAAGACCTTTGCTGTCAGCTAGCTCATTCCTCTGTAGGCAATCATCAACTTCTTCAAGAAACTCTGATAGATTTCTCAGACTTATTTTTCTGTACAAAATCTAAGTTGAATCTTCTCAATTAACTCATATTTAATCTGAGCAATTTTTTACTTCTAAAGAAAAATGTTTCAAATTGTACCTTCAAGGAGTTCCCAAAAGATGAATGCCTTAAACTGATGCATAGCCAAAGTATTTGAAAAAATTCTTATAGGAAAAAAGTGATAAAAATGCTGATTATTGCCTTTCCTTCAGGAATGATTAACTTTGAGTTGCATAATTTAGTAATAGTATTAGCATATCATCTCTCATAAAGAAGACCAATTCAGATATTAAAACACACATTTTATAAAGTTTAAAAGAAACCTTTGAAAAATGTTTGACAATTAGAAACAAACGTTACACTGTCTATTCTCCATGATGTGAAAATTCTGTTAAAATGCCATTAAAATTAATAATACACATATGCATCACAAAACATATTTGAGGATTGAGAAGATGAGACAAAGTAAAGTGATTTGCTTAACAGCACATCAAAAGTCTTCTGACTAAAGCACCTTCACTTCTCTCACAGATTTGTTACCCCCATTAGACTCATAACAAGCAGCAAAGATAAAATTATATTCTACATGTTCTTTCTCTGAACTATATCGTTCACTTGAATGGGAATGTCCAATAGTAAAAAAAAATCAAAATCTCTCTGTAAATACAATAGTCTCTGTAATAAACAACTCTAAGAAAATCTCTCTAAATCCATTAAGTTCACAATGTGAAGTAGCCATTTGCTGACACTCGATGTATTTGTAAATTTTGCATGTTCATTTTTCATCTTTTGCATTTTCAATCACATTTATCTAGTGTTTTCAGGAGTACAAACAAGCAGTACATAGTTCTTGCTTCCTAAGCTTATGCTACAGTAAAACTACTATGTTTTGAAATTGAAGGCTTTTAATTTATTCCGTAGTGGGTATACATCTCTAGACTCAGTGAGGCTCCTTTGTGCTACAACCTAGATGGCACATCCAAGCTTTAAACTAACTTAAATAGTCAGCAGGGGATTCCAATGATGTAGGAGATTAGCTGAGCTGAATGCAGTAAAATAGATAATTAATGGCATATTTAATTCCTAGCTCCACCAAAAGGCAATATTTAAGATGAGGGACTATAATTGATGCTAAATGAACTTAGTGGTCTCTTAACTACAAAATAAAGCTTATGGGAGATACTATAGGTCTCCCTATAGGGAGATACTATAAAGAGATGCTTTAAGGTACAGATCAGATACATTAAACCTAAACAACGTAAAACCATCTCCCTGTCCAGATCATCTATGACATTGTGGACATAGCAAACCAAACACTAAAATCCCATTAGAAGGGCAGTATGACAGCTGATACAACAGTAACAGGAATAAAAGTAGCAACGTACTTTCCAAAAAGTGAGAATCTGCTACTTCTGTCTGGCTTTGCATCAGCTACGTCACCGTGATCTTCATCCCCTCTCTCTTGAGTAGAGCTATCAACATGCTGATCTCCCAACATCTACAAATAAAAGTACAAGAACGTAAGTGTCCCTCAATGAACACTATCATTGTCTAAATACTTCTATAAACCAAACCATTAAACCAGATACATGTGAGGTTGTTAGTCAGTTATACTGCTTAATACTTCATGAAGTAAGAGTGGCTACAGATTCCTGGACCTGAATCAGCATGACATTGCACATGCTCAGCCATCTGTATTACCTTGTGGCAGTTACCAAAAGTGACTTGTCTAATAACACTCTCAAAAATGCAGATAAGAACAGTTAAAATCATTTTATGGTGAAAGATCTTATGACCAATTCCCAGAAAATTCTTCATGGTCTGGAAAGAAGTGTGTTGAGAAAAGAGGAAGGTCAACTAATATCAAAATGTTTGTAACTGCAATCCTATCCAGTACTAAGACACCCACAGAGGTCCTGTGTTTTCATCTGCACATACACAGTCAAATGTACATAAGAGAAAAACCCCTGTATTATCTTTCACGAATGGGATCTTAAATTTTCATTTCTCTGTTTTGTCGATATCAACACTTAATATGAATTTTATATTCTTATCACGATTAATTAGTAAATGTGTACAGCTGTGGAAAAAAAAACAGTTGGAAGTGTTTCTTGGCAATTAAAAGGTATTTTCATTACATAAAGCAGCCTTTTACACAAATTGCTGTATTTCAGCCAATTTTTTTCCCCATTACTCCAGTGCAAACTTGGAACATCTTCATGCATCTCAAAAGTGACACAGGGCACCACTAGACAACATGGCTGAGCTGATCTAATGACTACAAGAAAGAGTCATTTTTCTGGTAACACAATGATCTGCACCAGCTCAGGATGGGCTGAGAAGAGCAGTGGAGAAAGCAGTGCGTGACCCCCACCTTCACTCATGGTGGGATGCGCTGAGCCACCTTGTCCAACTCCAGCCCCAGGTTTTCAGGAGGAAATGCAGACCCTTCCCCATATTTAGGCAGATTAAACTTACTTTTATAACACATTTACTCACAAGAGTGCACGCTTACACCTAGCTTGAAAACCACCTTGGTGACCTTGCAGCAGCTCAGAGGCCGCCCGCTGTGCCCTGCAGCCACCAATACCCCAGCCTGAGTCCGGGACAGAATGTGAGGTGTTTGAGCCCCCCGAGAGTAGCAGCCGTTCTCAAAAGCTGCAGTCTAGATTCAGCTTTGACAGACAAGTACTTTTTTTAATAATCTTTTTAAAAAATAGGAATCGAAGAGCATTCAGGCCGCAGGTGGGCACTGAAGCGGCCGAGGAGAAGCCCCACACCCAGGTAGGCACAGCCCCGAGGGGAGGAAACCAGCACCGCCAGCGCTACCAGCTACACGCACCGCAAACCCCACTGCAAGTACTTTTGCCCTCTCTGAGGAAACAGTTGTGCAGCCGGTGCGGCCACCTGAGGGGCCCAAGCGTCCAGTGCTTGGGTCGAGAGTGCTTGAGGGAGAGCCCCTTCCTCCCACCCCTTCTGCCGCGGGCGTCAGAGAAGAGCCGTGGGCCGGGCCCCGGGGCTGCCGGCCAGAGGGGACAGACTGAGGACAGGCGGGAAGGCGCGGGAAGGC